>NC_135422.1:14036639-14221639 GCF_051991245.1 Festucalex cinctus | reverse complement strand
GACACTTCATATATTTAAAATAAAACTTATTTATATGTTTTTGGGAGGAAATAAGTTAACATAACATGTTACCCATCATGCTTTTTTTCTTATAAACAAATATTCCCGCACCCAATGATACCACCACAGAAGGGTACTAGTGTTGGCAGCAAATAAGGAACGTGATGACAGCCATACAGCAGAAACTGGAACTTCCGGCGACACTGATTATAAATCCCGTTTTAAATGGAAACAAAAGGGACGACATATAGAGTGATGTCAAAGTGTGACGACAAATACAACGGGAAATAAAAAGGAAATGGCCGGGCTGCAAGATGAGCAATGGAATTCGTTAAATAGCTTTTTTTAAATCCCGAATTTTGTCGTGGCTTCTTCGTGTTTTTCCTGTGATGACAACAGAAAAAATGAACTGGCAAAGTGTAAGCTGTTAGCGGCAAAGCACACTTTTGTCTCAGTGAAACTCCTCAATTCACTTTAAACAATCTTTGTGGAAAGGTGGAGAGGGGAATAAAACATATCAGAAATTGGAGTCCAACATTAGGCTTGGAGAAAGTTCTCGTTAAATTGTGCTCACTGATACAAGACAACCAGTAATGATGAACAATTCTAACATATTATCTCTACTCTTACTGTTCACTTTTACTAGTTAGGAGTGACTATAGAATTGAGCTAGACGTGGTCTTTAGGGTGCTACATCTATTGTACATCTACATAAGCGGGAGCAGGAATTCCCGACTGATAGTCTTGACTTACTGAAGTGAGATGAGCGCAGCTTTTTCACAGACTCACAATACATGAGAGAAACTCTGGACATGAAAGACATCGCTGCCGTGGGGACATCTTAACCAAATCATATAGAAAGAGACCAAACACAAACACACAAGTGAAGACAGGGGTGCCGCTAACAAGCCCGGTATATTGCAGTTCACCAACTTAGGTGGAACTTATCTACTTGTCTGTCGCTATAGCGGAATAGTGATTGTTTTTTCTAGATTTTTTATTTATTTTTATTTTTTTGGGGGGGGGGGGGGGGGATTCAATTACAAATTCAATTACACTCCACAATTACAAAATCAACATAATCGTCCAAAAAAAAAAAAAAAAGATTACCAGTATTAATACTAATTTTGAGTTGCTTAAATGTATGTATTTGCACCTTTTTAAATTTTAAAATAACTAAATTAATAAATTTTGTTTCATCCGAAAGGAACTTGTGAATTATATTTCTTACAAATTCTTACATTTACCCATTTTTTTGGTTTTGTACCATAAAATAGATGACGGTCCTAATCGTAATTTAAATTATTACCAAAATAATCGTGATTAATATTGTCTTCATAAATTGAGCAGCCCTATTTTTTTTAAGTTCAACACATCTTTTAATGGGCAGTAGTACTTTTTTATTTTTTTTTATTTTTTAACTAAGTTATATATATCCATTCATTCACTGCCATTGACGTCATAACACGTCAATTACGCTTTTCAACGGGGAGGGTCCAACAATCCTCGTCTGTGAATTTCAAGCTTGCAAAAAAAATGTACAGATGAAAGTTGCTAAGTAGATGGCAGCGATGCAGGACTTTAAGTTCAACACAGATTTTCAATAGACAGAATATGTAGATATTATTTACAGATGCTTTAATTTTCTTTTGTGTCATGATCATGACAGGACGAGGAGATCTTGGACGAATGATGATGACGACCGCTGCCACGTAAAAAAATTAACAATTTATAATGTATATACATTTTTTATTGGCGGCTGGGAGGTAGCGCAACGGTGTGAGACAAGATGTCTGACCTCCAGAGGGCTGACGGGTTTTGCGCGGGGAGCAAGGCTGCCTCTCCGACGGGCTGCACAGCTCTGACGTGCCCAAGTTGAGCAGCAGCGTTTTCTGGAGGTAGTCCACCACCGCCAGGCCATTGCTGTTACCAAACACCACCCTAAAAACAGCACAGATTCAAGATGTCATCAGAGCTAGAGACAATGCAAACAGTGCTGAAATGGTGAACAGCTGGCATCTATAACTTTTTGTTAAGAGTGTATATAATCTAGAAAAACAAAAACATGTGGTAGACACCATAGATACTCACAGTCCGTACGAGGAATTTATGGCCAAGCTAGTGATCTGTTGAGGTGGCTCCCCGCTCACCCAAACCAGCTGCACCACCAGCTCCACCTGGTAGCCCGGTGACTGCTTCAGAGGGGAGCTGCGCACCCTGAATGTAAACACAACACGGCAGGCCCAACCATTTAACATTTCAAGTTTTTGTCAATAATGGACTTCTGATTTGGATCTTGCGAGCTGTTGGACAAATAACAGCACTGAAAATCATCATTCATGTTCCCAATAAATATACTCAACAAAAATATAAACGCAACACTTTTGTTTTTGTTTCCATTTTTTATGAAATGAACTGATTTAAACCTTCCACATGCACAATATCACCATTTCGCTCAAATATTGTTCACATACCAGTCTAAATCTGTAATATCTGTAATAGTGAGCACTTTGCCGAGATAATCCATCCCAGAAAACCAGTCAGAACTGAATTAAAACTGCACCTTTCAGAGTAGCCTTTTATTGTGCGCAGCCGAAGGCACACCTGTGCACTAATAATGGCGTCTAATCAGCGTCTTGACATGTCACACCTGTGAGGTGGGATGGATTATCTCTGCAAAGGAGAAGTGCTCACTAGCACAAATTTAGACTGGTTTGTAGGGATGTAACAATATCGGCAATATTGTGATATCGCAATATTAAATTGCCACAATGTCATCGTCATGTCACAATATTAAAAGCAAGCACATCTGTTAAAAAGGCAAGGTTGTATTCCATTTGACAAGTCCTAGCACCCTCTGGTGGTTAGTTTAATAGTGCAGTTTAATTTTAACTAGGAATGTTTTGGCCACTGGCCGATTTCTTTGGCATTGCTGTTATGTATAAAAACACGATTCATGAGATTATATAGAGCATCGTTAGCATTTTTTTATTTAAATTGTTTTAAAATATTGCCAACCTCCCCACAACATTGTGATAATTATCGTACTGTGAGGTTCATATCGTGAGATTTATTGTATCATGATCTTTGGACATCGTTACATCCCTACTGGTTTGTGAACAATATTTGTGCGAAATGGTGATACTGTGTATGTGGATGAAGTTTTTAGATCTTTGAGTTCATCTCATAAAAAAATTGGCGCAAAAACAAAAGTGTTGCATTTATATTTTTGTCACGTGTATATTCTCCTTACTGCAGGCAGGGTAAGTTGTCTCGAGGGCCGTCCGACGAAGAATTGCCATTGTTTCCGCCGGCGGAGGGCTGAGTGGCGGCTGTGGCAGGGGGCTCGCCCTCCTGGGGGCTGGGGGGCACTGGGGAAGTTTGCGTGGGGGTCTGCTCCCCGGCGGCGTCGGGCGAATCCACGTCATTCAGTTCGCACTGCATGCGTACCTCCAAGAGCTACAAGATAAGAAGAAAATACAAAGCAGAGACGTGATTATCATTTATTATTTTGTTTTGCTTCTGTAGGATGATTACAAATCTAACAAAAACACAAACCAATTCCAACACATCATATATTGATAGGGAACAAAAGCGACAGATAACAAAATAAATAAATCCATAATAGATTAACAACTACAGAAAAAAAAGTTACATTACAGTATACAGTATTACCGAAATGTTCCACAGTTGTGCAACCACTAATAAGACAATGTGAAGAAAACTATTTTTCCTATTCCACACACAAACACTCACCTGCACATTGGAATTGGTCACTTCCTGTTTGCTGAAGCGGTAGACGATGACGTGCGCCGACACGCCGGCCACGCACAGCATCCTGCTCTCGGGGCACCAGCACAGCGTCTGGATGGCGAAGGGATCCTCGTCCACGATGTCCGTGTTGGCCTTCTCTTCCTTGCCGCGGGCCCTCTCGAACACCTTGGCCGTCTTCAGCTTATACAGCACTTGGAGCATCACTGTAAGTGGGAATAGATAAATTGATGGGTTGCCATGGGAACAATCACAGAATGTAATGGCGTGTGTCTTAGACAGATGACTACTTGAGGTAGGTGTTTGTTCAAAGTTAATGACTGCTTGAGGGAGGCATTAGTTTGTTGAAAGTTTATAGTCATGTGAAAGAGGAGTAGGTCTTAAGTTGAAGATTACTTGAGGGAGGCGTTCATGTATGTCTTAAAGTTAACTCACTCTCTTCCAGCCATTTTCATAGAATATTTTTATTATTAATATTATTAATTCAATCTCTGGTGTAATAACCTTAATTATTGATTGATCGAATTATTTTTTATTTTATTACCAGTTCTTATTGCTGCTGGAAATGTAAATTTCCCAGAGGGAGCCATCCCAAAGGGATCAAAAAGTCAAGTCTAAGTCTAAGTCTAAGCAACCCCCTTCGTTCCCGGCTCTTTTCCTGGATTGTGACTGATTTTCCAAGGCCCATAGATTATTGTGTTCTATTGCTATAAAACATGGAAGCTACTAAAAGAAAGATTAGTCTCGTCTTTTATCATGAAAAAAAAAAGCATATTTATATCCGGTTCAGTTGTGCAGCAATGAGCATTAGAATATAGCTAAGTTTCTTCATTATTCACAATTATGTTTAAAACAGTGGGGAAAAGAGCTTTTTGCAACATGGCCCTAGCTTATCTCTTATACTCCTCTGCCACCTACTGCCCGTGTTTTAAATAACTGCCATTGCTTCAAGTGTTCTCTTCAGTTCAAAGGCTGCATCAAAGCCTTCTGTATACTCTAGCATAAAAAAAAATAAAAAAATAAAAAAATTAAAATTTAAAAAAACGTATAAATACGTTTTTGGAACTATGGTAATATTAAAAGTAGAATGTATTTATAAGTTTTTGGGAGTAAATGAGTTAATGATTTGTTGAAGGATGAGTTTCGGAATGACGTGCAAGGCATTTATTTGTCTTATTATGATGGTGGTGGTGGTTTAAAGGAGGCGTTTAGTCTTAAATTGATGATTGCTTCAGGAATGAGTCAATGGATGCTTACATTTTCTTGAGAGTTGCATTTATCTGTCTGAATTGTATTTTTGCTTGAGGGAGGCGTTTGCCTACTTACGTGCAGAAGCGTCCCAGAATTTGATGGAGCCGTCGGCATGGCTATTTTTGGAGGTAAAGCACAAATATTAATGAAGAACTTCATGCTTGTATCTAAAAATTTATCAGTAATCACTCACCCAGTGATGATAATCTCGGGGTAACTTTGTGTGCCTTGGCCCCAGTTTCCCCCACTGATGGGCCAATCCTGGACACATTCAATTTATCATGAGTATATGCACTTTTATGTGAGGACAAGTCACGACTGAGGGCCCACCTTCTTGCTGTAGCCTTGCCTCTTCTGCCGGGTGCCAACCGAGTAAAGTGCCGGAATGAGTTCGGCCGGGCAGTCGGCAAAGTACTCGCAGCAGGTCACCGGGGATTCGTGGATGCTTAGAGGATAGGGGTTCTCGAATATCGGGTACCCAATCTGTCCGAGGTCGATGACGACTAAATCCCGCTCCAGGAGGACCACCACGGCGTACGGCTCCTGAAAATCTAAAGAAATAGAAATAAGTATCAAATAACCGGAAATAGAACTGACCACAGGCCATTTGAGTGACACTATTTCATGGTGAGTGACTTGAGGCTCACCGTTTGGATACGGCGTCTCGCACAGTGTGAGGAAATCCACGATCGGGAAGTCCATCTCCAGGACGGCGGTGCTCTTCCCGTGCATCACAGTCAGGCAGGCTCTCCGACCCACCGTGTCGTAGGACAGACCGCCGGACAGAATCATAAATGGGTCTCTGGATGTTGGGAAGCGGAGGGGGATGAAAGGATGAAAATCTCTTTTAGTTTGTCTTGTTGAAGTAGATGATTGATTGAGGGAGGCGTTTGTCTTGAGTCAATTCTTTAATGACTGAGCTTGTTTGAAGAATTTTATTTTTTTTTACCACGTTTTCAATGAACAACATACAGTGACTATTCATTTCTGTTAATTGTTGGCTTTCCAATAAGTGTCACACACAGGAGACAAGATATACACACATACAAAAAAAAAAATCATACCAAGAAGAACTGAATATCAAACTATACATTTCTATACTCCACGTGTACATTTCCCAAAAATGTGCACTATACAAATTACAATACATACAAACAAAAACACACCTTTCCTATCTTTTTTTTTTTTTTTTTTTAAACCAAAGTCCATGTATACAAGTAAAGTATATCAAATGATGACAGATGGAGAGGAGTAGGAGTCTACCATAATTTCAATTGTTCTAAAATCGGCTTCCATACAATAAAAAACTTTTGGGTCTTGCCTGATACCTCGTATCTTAAAAGGGATACTTTACTTATTTAGCCATTTTTTGGCATTCAAACATCAATATTTTGCCTATAATAAATTTGATACTTTCATTATTTTTTATGTACAATTAGTACCTTTAATTAATAAAAACACATTTCGCAACCTGCTGTCGACTTTTTTTTTTTGTGTCCATCTTTATATACTTGGAAATTCTTTTAATTCACTAAAATTAGGAAGGCTTGTTAACAACGCTATTCTTGTCAAACTTACAAGACATTATTACAAAGATTGCTTGAGGGAGGCATTTATTGGATTGTCCTATCAGGCTCGCCAACTCATGCGCCTCGCCAAATGGCCCATCGCAGACTCCAAAAATTGGCTCTTACAATCAATCATTTGTCTCGAGCTATAAAGACAATTTTTGGTACATGAGAGATACTTTTAACAGCTTCTCAGCAGCTTCCATTATGTGCTGGCACACACGAGCTGTTCTGACAGAATAACAGGAAAGGCTTCTTTCGGAACAGGATGTGGAAGTCAGGTCGTGGGTAAGACAGGATGGGCGTGTTTGGTGGCACTTACCCTGCCCGTGTGGTTTTGTACTCCACCTTCAGGATGGGCTTGCATGGCTCGGGCTTCTTGCCATCCTTGGGCTGCTTTCCTGGTGTCAAATGGAGATGCAGGAATAAATTCAGGGTTGGGGAATCCGTGTTTGTGTGTACACGTGCGTGCGCGCGGGACAGCTCCTACCATGCGGCGTGATGATCTGTGTCGGCTTGGCGGGGGTTCGTATGTTCCAAGTGGTCAGAGTGCCGTCCGAGTGGCTACAGACGAACTGTTTACCCTCGTGGTGCCATGCGACCGAGTGGATGGCCTGGGAGAGACACCAAAGCGTAAAGAGCACACAGTGGGATCCTCCTCGGTACGACGCTCAGCCTTTATTGACAAATTACACCATATGGTGGCCAGTGTGATGCATTTGTGCTGTTTGACCACAGGAGCAGCAGTGTAGAGGTAGACTGCGACGTTAGCATCTTAAGTTAGCCGCTGGAAATTAAAAGCTAAGTGTGTGCTTTTTGTGAGTAAGGGATTCTGATTGGGATCATCTGTGACTGGTTAGACAAAAAAAACACTGTTGAAAAAAAAAATACATGGGAAGAGGACCTTGAAAAAAATTAACGCATATTAAATCGTAATCACAATATTGAGAGGGGGAAAAAATGCAACCTTTCCTGCTTCTTTTGTTTCGCGATAGCCGCCATATGCTTGCCAATTGTAATCAAAAGCTAGTGTGTGTGCCAATATGAATGCAACTTACATAACATAATTGAAAATTCACACGACACAAGCGCAGGCAGTGGAGTTGTGCTATTGCTTGGTGTTGTCACAATCACACTAACAAAGCGTAAATAACATTTGGGATGTTATTGGTGGTTGGATATGAATGATTATGAACAAATATTACTTGCGTCAGATCATCTCCCCTATTCCAAAATTAGATGTGGTAAGGCTAATTTCTACAAACTACAAATGAAGCTGATGAAGGTACTATACGTTGTGTGTTCTGACTTTTACAATTGTGAAAAGATCTTATGATTGCGTCGGTTTGAACCCAGAACTCATTATTTCTATTTCAACTGGGGAAATTGGAGGTCCACAATTGCTGCATATGACTGTAGGAGTGGCATTTAGAGGTGTAATGATTCATCAACAACTAATCGATTATCAAATTAATTGATTAAGATTTTGATCACTGATTAATTGTACAGAGTTTTGTGTTAATTTAAAATCGTCCAAATCCTCAAAATTCACGCCTTTGAACAGTGTATATTTCTGTAGTTCTCCATGAAGGCCGATTGATTTTTTTTTCCGGAAAACAATTATCAATATTTTTGCCAATTTTCTGACAAGTTATGGACCATACTAAGAACTGCACTGTCAATTTGAAATAATGTCTTTTTTTTTAATAGGGAGATGGAAATTAAACCATAATTGTTAGTTGCAGCCCTAGTAACACTACATAAGAATTACAGATTATTATACTTAAGCACATCAAATATGTGATATTCTAACTTAAAAAAAATAAATAAATCAGTGTCATAACAGTATAGGGGGGATACCGACCAACCACATTTTGGGTGCAAATCAACTAGCCAGTATGGCTGCACAATATATCGAAAAAATATCGATATCGTGATATTGGCCCATGCAATATGCATATCGCAAAGACAGGCAATAAGTTTCATATGGAATTATATGCTTTTATATGAATTTGACCAGTCAGACTTCAACTAAAATGTGCAGCGCCATCCAATAGTTGAACATTATCGAGATGTGTTTACAATTACCAGTAATTAACTAACAATACATTGAGTTTATTTATTTTGCCGCCTGAAAAAATGTCACTTTCATTAGATAAAAATGTTATTTCTTTAGGTACATGTTAAATATTGCAATAATAGATATCGCTATATTCAGCAACTATATTGCATGTTTGTTCCAATATTGTGCAGCCCTACTAGCCAGTCAGAAAGCTGATATTAATGGCAAAAAGAAAAAAAAAACATTTTGGAGAAATTTCAAACATGTGAATGAGTGCTGTCATTTGTCTTTAACTTTACTTTTTTTGGCACTCACATCTGCCAGGCTTAATCAAAGCTGCTCTTGCCTGGCTAATCCACTTAAAAAGTGTCTCCAAAAGTGACACTGACAATCTTCATCACATCAAGCGTTGTCTTGTATTTCTGGTTTGACTGAGCCATTATCCAAAACTGCCAAGGCGGAAGTTGAACAAGTGAGCGTGGAGGAACATAACAGGGCACTTACCTCGTCATAATTGTAGCGGTAGTCAGCTTTTTTGGACTTCAGGTCCCACAACACCACCACGCCGCACTCAAATCCAATGAGGAGCTTTGGTGACAAGAACACACAAAACTTGCGTCATACCACTCGTGACGATTCAATTTGGCACAACCGGTTACTAATTTGCATCCTACAACTTTGATGCAATCTGGGATTAATTAAGAGGGGAAAGGCGACGTCCTGCTTTGATGTCATCTGTTTGTTTTCATCCTCATGAGCAGTTTGAGGTCCAGAAATATCAGCTAGACTTGGCCAAAAGTATTCATACTATGGGACAAATATGGAGTTTACATTTAAAGTATATGGAGAATGACGCGACGCCATATTATACATCATTTGTGGCCTTAGCATGTCAGGTGAACAGGAGTTACCTTTCCTTCATCCATGGGGTTATCACTGATGTGCACTACAGGCCCTGGGTGTGTCTTGGTGGATCTGTGCGGCGGTTAAAAGGGAGGAAAGAAAAACAGGTGTCTACAATTAGCCGCCGTTGCATTCTCCTCATTTGCATGCAGCTAACACAACATTAAAAAAGGAGTACAGCATTCACATTCCATGGTTAGTGTTGTTACTCTCGGGGGGAAAGAAACAATTTTTAGTCTCATTTGGGAAGGAAGAGCGCCACAGAGAAAGAAGAGAAGGAGGGAGTGAGAGCACGGGGTCACATGAGGGTCCAACAGAGATTAGAGAGGAGTGCGGAGACTGCATCACCGTGGAAACAGAGAGCGGAAAGAAGTGTGCGTCTGGCCTAAGAGAAAAGTGTCGCCGACTGCGAGTGCGGTGGTCTGGCTCGGTTGGCTAATGATCTCATTGCTGCTGATGAGTCGATACAGCAGCAGCAGCAGTGAGGAGGAGGAGGTGTGTGGGGGTGGGGCAAAGCAAAGGATGTCCAACAGCAACTCCACTCAGTAATCATCACAATGAGACACACCATACCATACATTTCAAATAAATACAAATAGTCAACTTGCTTAATCGGAAATTCCAGATGGAACCGTGATAGGTGAAAATCTTCAATAGACTTTTTTTTTTTCTTCTTCTTAAGTTTTACTGAATTACCAACCTTGGCCAACATACTCATAATAAAAGCTGGAACAAATCTCAGTAAGAAAGCAATATTTAGAATTGTGAAGAATTGAAAGATTTTTGTGTCATTGTGTTTCTTAGATATAATTGTAATGAATAAGCTATCGATCAGCAGTATGCAAAATGGCGTTACCCGTCGGTGACAATGATGTCTGCATCCAGTTTCATCCCATAAAGGCAAAAAATGTCAAAAAAAAAAAAAAGACAAAAATGGACATGTTTTTCACAGGGCAGTGACAAAATGTTACTTTTGACTTAGATTTGTTCCTGCTTGGATTATGAGTATATTGGGCAAATTTGGTCATGTGGGTGCAATGTGCATTTCATTTCATGAAACCCTGACTATGGGCCAATAAGCAATAACTTCACTCTCAAAATCTCTGAGATGTAGGGTCCAAGTGTCTGTGCACACATCTTATGGCCAACACTGAGTCGTGTCACCCTGGCCCCCCAAGTGAAAAATTTCTGGCTTTTCCTTTGAATACGAGTAAAGTACACAAATGAATTTCTCCAAGCAGATGCTTACGTACGTAGCACGTAGACAAAAACACAATTAGATAATACTTAGGGAAATGACCAGCCTATTGTTGTCCTCTATCCTTTTAATTCTTGTGAGATGTCTTCAAAGGGTGAATAGCTTATCTTTATTTTGGTTTTATAATAATGAAAAGAAAGAGAACTTCATTTTGCATTGTCATGGCAATTTATGCTCAAATATCACCGGCCAGGGAGGTGGGAGAAGCAATGCTCGGCGTGGGAGACTCACAGTTCGATGGCTTTGTTCCACATGATGACGTAGCCTGAGAGGGTGAAGGATTCCACGTTGACGATGTGGATGTTGCCTCTTTCCGTTCCGATGTAAAGCCACTTGCTCTGGAAGGGCAGGTGGCAGTACGTGATTCTGCGGGAGGACATTGGGGTGAAGACCTGGTAGTAAATACAGTATCCCTTATGGTGTGCCACAGGGTTCAATTCTAGGGCCTCTGCTGTTTTCATTTTCACCTCTGCTCATCACTGGGTTCCAATCTTAAGGAAACAGCGGTGGTTGTTTTAAAAGTGCTTTATAGAGTTGAGTTTAATGGCAAGTTGAGAAATTCAGATGGGGACTGCCTTTTGCGTTTCCGCTGCTTAGTACAAGTCACTTTTTCAACACCAAATAGCACTGCAGGAAACTGAAAACCAAACATCTGCCAGAACGAGACATACTAACGAACTGTGGAGGAGAAATAGGCTCTCCAGTTATTTACTTCTAGTAGTGAAAAGGTCCAAAATATCACAGGTATTATGACCTTGTTTGTTTGTATATGGATTAATGCTAGAGCTTCTTGGCAAAAAGCTTATTTTAGAAGTTAAGCTAATAAAATTCAAACAAGTAAAGGTTTTTCTATAGTTACAAAAGGGCGGACACAAGAGATAACTGTTACTGTTGGTAACAGTTGAACTGTAAACGACACAAACTGGCCAAGATTGAATTACAAAGGCCTCGCTGCAGTTCACACTAATGAAGCGGACTATATATAGACCAGTGATGGACAGGTTACATGGGCATCAATACTACAAGTGTTACTGTACCTCTCCCTGTTAAATTTGAGTGAATGCAAAATGGCGGGGATCTTTTGCCTCAGGTTCCACAGGTGGATGCTGTCATCAGCTAAGGCACTCACTAGCGCCCCCTGAGAGAAGAAAACCACATTACATCACGATGATGTTTCGAGATTCTCCCATAAACTTTCCAAGACAAAATGCAGGTGCATGTAACTGCGGGAACCTGTCTGTGCAAACACGGTGGGAAAACAAACAGTACTCTTGAACAGTGTTACTAGTGTCGCATTAAAAAAAATAAAATAAAATAAAACACACACAATGACGGAATGGACGGTTTCAGTTTCAAGTGGCACAATATTACGTACTACCCTTTAAAGTAGACAAAAGTTATCAATTTTCACCGTAAAAGAACATTTAGCAAGTCAAATTTGACTAGAACAGTACATAGGCGTTATAAAACAAAATCCAAACCTCATTGATGAGAAACTGGAGCTGGATGACACTGGCGCCACTTTCATGTTGGCAATAACACTCCACACCTGCACGGCCGAAACTGCAGGATGGCTCGGTTAAGGAAATAAATCCTTGGACAGACAACAGGGATACGCGCTAAGACTGAAACTTTATTTTTTCTTAACTTATAATTACCACAAATTTCCTGCATTTTTAGACACATTTGTGGTATGAAGTACATGTACAACTGCAAACTGCTCTGAAAACATTACCTATAAATTATTTTTATTTTAACCCTTAAGTGAATGAATTTAACATTTTTCTTGGGAAAAATAAATAAATTAAAAACTTTGGGGGGGAAAAATTACTCAAACAAAATTATTCTTCTAGAGTCACAAATATTTCAAAGATTAGCAACACACTTGATTGGATTACATTATATCCATAATTGAAACATAATTGGATGTGATGGAAAACATGAAAAATGTTGACCATAATAATAATAATAATAATAATAATAATAATAATAATAAACACATGCAAATGCAGTCAAATCAATTTTTGCTGCTAATATTTGGCATATCCAAGACTTAAATCAACAGTAAAGCCCCTACGCTGTGATTTTGTAATAAAGGCTCAATTTAAATACTAAAGCTGTCCCTTAAAAGGATGAATCCCCAAAACAGGTCTGGGGAAAAAAATGTTAGATAAAAAAAAAAAAAAAAAAAATTAAAAAAAAAAACACAACTGTTGGGTTAATTCATGGCTCCTTTTGTTTTTATTTTAGCAAAAGCCTAAATTAGAAGACCAAAACATTTATGTACAATAAATCCAATATTGTTTATTGTAATACAGATTAATTTATTGCTGGTATGTGAAAATACATATGTAAAAGAAGATCTTTAAAAGAAGAATCACATTAAAAAGCAATCAAAACTGAGGATAGAAAATCACAATTGAATAAAAGTTGTTCAAAAAAAGTTTAGCCTTAGTGTCAATCAAAAAGTGACCATTATTATTTTTATCAAAGCAAAACTTCTGACTTTCACTGCAGCATATCATCTCACTTTGATCACTAAGCAAAAAGTGTCGGCTATGCAAACAAATTGAGCGATTGCGCTATAAATAAAACGAGCAGGGGGGGCCCCCGTCTGTCTTGTTTACCGCCGTGATTTACGCTATAACTCTCGCTCAACTCGGTCCCGACAACGGCCATCTGCTCGCTCGACCCGTTCCCGTGTCGTGTGCCTGCTTTGGACACAGAGATGAAATGGAAAAAAAAAAAAAAGCAGGCGGAGGAGGAGGAGAAGGCGGTGGCGTGGACACCTGGACTCACTCATTAGGTCGCAGCAAAGAAGAGAAAATAAAAACACCCTCTGCAAACACAGCAAAGGAGGAGACGCTTCATTACAAACAAGCTGCTTCTCCTGAAGGAACCAGACGCATCCGCGTCTCCGTCATCCCGCCTTTCAAAACATCTCCATGTTACTTGGCGGGCCAGTGTCAAACAAAAGTTTAAACTGAGGTGGGGTTCTTTAAAAGACTGCATAGTAGCCTGTCACACAGAAATACCTGAAAAACTGCCCGAACAGAAGAGGAATTTGGGTACCTCCAGCAATGGACGACTATCTTGTCCACTGTTTGCTCACATTTGTCGAGCAACTCAAGATGACTGTGGACACGATTGCAAGCCGGCAAAACTTCCTCGTTCTCCGAGCTGCTCACTCGACCAATGACAGGCTTAGGACCAAAATGAATAACATTTCGACTTGGCAGTAGAACACAAAACTGCCAAAAATAAAAATAAATAAATGACTAAATAAATAAATAGATAAACAAAAAATGGCTAAAAGTGAAAAATAAAAACGGATATAAAAAACATAATTCAAAAATGAAATACAAATGTATTTATTTATAGATTTTTTTTTGCTCTTTTTGTTTCCATTTAAATATTTTTTTTATATAAATATTTCAAATAATATTTTTTATATCCATTTTTATTTTCACGTTTAGTCATTTATTTATTTAGTAATTTATTTGTTTTTAATTTTGGCAGTTTTGGTCCTCCATACTTTTGTTTGCCTTTAGCTTTTTTTTACAGAACCCAGCAAAGGGGGAAATTGCCGCTATTGTCCAGCTGCTCTTTCACATAGCGATACAACGTCCCGCCAAAAAAAAAAAAAAAAAAAAAAAACATTGAGATTTACTCTCTCTTTTGCAAGAGTCACTTGACCAAGAGGCTGCAGCCCATGAAGATCATGTGCTGGTTAATTATTATCGTCTATTTTCTTTGTTGTTGTTGCTTATGACAATTTTTTTTCTCCCCCCCCCCCCCCCCCCCACTTCCTGGTTAGCGTTTTTAACTTCTTGTAGACATGACTGTCACATGCAAAGTTGCTGATGTTGAAATGCTTCAGGCAAAACCCTCATGTTTTTGGAGTTGCAGGGTCAAGGTCAATCTTTTTCTGCAAATCGAAGAAGTAAACACAAAGTAAAAGTAGGAAGTCAACAAGGAATGACCGGGCAGTTAAACAGATGTCAGCCATGACTTGGCATTATCCTCCGATCCACCAAAGATTTAGCAACTTTGACAAGATAAGTTACTCACCGCCAGCTGTGTGGCACTATCGAAAGCAATGTGGAGCAAGTTTATTTTTGGGTCTTGCATGCCTGCTTATTACACTCAAGAATGTAAACTAGTTCACTCTGTTATTTTATATTGTTCTATATGTGTTGTATTGCTGAGTAAAAATTGGTTAAAATTTTTTCAAAGTTCAGCTTTTTAATTTTTTTTTTTTTTTTGTAACTCAATTTGAAACAGCCGGGATTATTATAGTTAACTTAGACAATCTAACTAAAAAAGAAAAAGAAAAAAATCATTCATGAAATAAAGTAAAAACAAGAATGCTTTTATTATCCATCCATCCATTTTCTTGACCGCTTATTCCTCACAAGGGTCGCGGGGGGTGCTGGAGCCGAAGAAGAACAAAACATACTAAACTAAGTTTCTGTGAATCGTTACACCCCCTATCCCACCAGCATCAAGCTCTCCTGTTACTCAAATCATATTGAAATTGAGGTCCATCCATCCATCCATCCATTTTCTGAACCGCTTGCTCCTCACAAGGGTCGCAGGGGTGCCGGAGCCTATCCCAGCTGGCTATGCGCAGTAGGAGGGGGACACCCTGGACTGGTCAACAGCCAATCGCAGGGCACACAGAGACGAATAACCACTCTCACTCACAAGCACACCTAAGGACAATTCAGAGCGCCCAATCAACCTGCCATGCATGCCTTTGGAAATTGAGGTCCACCTGCTCTAAAACGTCAACATTAAAGATGGCGCCTATCGGCATGATAAGTCACTTCCACACTAATAGGCACATTTTTTTCTAATCATGTAGCAGAGCACACATCTTACGCAAGTCTCCATTTATTGCTTGTCAGCACCTCATCGAGCTGACGCCCGCCGAGTGGCGACGGCCTTTTCCGAACTCCGGGGGCGACGAGGGGGGGGCAATCTATGCGGCTTGTCTTATGATAAATGGACCAATTGCCTGAGCGACAGTAATCCCATCGGCTCGCACGGAAGCTAGAATCTCCATGTAAACACAACAGTCTCTTAATCAGGGAACGTGGGTGGAGATGCGTCGAAATGACAGCAGCAGACCACCTCCAAACCAAACAACTCGGTTACTTCGCCTTTGCAACGTGACCTGAAATAGGACCGACTTTACTTCCAAGAAGGATTTAGCACAAGTTCCGAGGTCTTTCCCTGATCTACAAGGGTACAAGTATGTATTATTTCCAAGCTACATACACCCCATTGACAAGCCATTGGATACCACCGAGTTTTTAAGTAAGTAGCAAAGCAGGGTTGAGTGTTGCTGTACAGGCTTACGTGCATACAAACAAACAGCAGGTTGTTTACAGTGGGGCACTCGTTGAGGGGTGGTTCCTGGCCATATGGTAAAGGGGGTTTGGGAGGCGCACGCTGTTCATGCGAGTGCAGGGACGGCACTAACAAGCCCCGGTGCGCCAAGAGACGGGACTTGAGGGCCTTAAAGGGGACAATTTATGAAACTTTTGAGTTTTTAACGTCGGCATAAAATAGTTGGGGGTCCCTCCAGTGCCTTTCCACACACACACTGTGACACTAAAATAAGGAAATCTTTAGTTATTGGCTCAGTTCTGAAAATGTGTTTGTAAGTGAGCCTTTCTGCCTCACTGTGATGCAACAGTGGGGCTTAATTACATAATACCTTGTAGCTAGGTTGGTCAGAGATCCAGAGGCAAAGAACCACTTGAGATGGTGTCAAAGCCAAAAGGTAAGCAGAGCTGCAATGTCACCACAGATCAGCAATAGCTAACAATGTCACCAACAATAGCTTGTTACTATATTTTACATTATTCCTCTTTCTTCCACCCATTATTTTGTCATGCATCTACTTTCACATAATTCATCCGATTGACATCATTCGAACTTCAACATATTCCAAAAATATTAATACACCAAACTATGTCACATTTTTTTGTGAGGATTCTTCAAAGGGTGTGTTTTACTTTATTTTAGTTCAATAATATGCAGCGGTTAAAACTGCTGAATCACTTTCCTTGACTGAGTCTTGTCATCTCTATGCAGGTTAAAAATAAAAAGGATACAGCCTCAGAGCGCCATTCAGCGTCCCGACAGCCAAGATCTTCTGCACGGGGTCGAAGGCCATGGAGGACGGCTGATGCGGGAAACCATGACGCACAGTCTAGGAGAAAGACAAAGCACAATTCTAATCAGAGCCAGCAAGCACAGTCATCTGCTGCATGATAAATATTACATAAGTAAAGGGCCATGCGATATTGTCTTAAATTAAAAATCACCATTTAGAAACAGTCCCAATGGACTGCCCACCTCTGCTTGTTGCATTAATACCCTGACTTAAACTCTACAGAGAATGCATTTCACCTGCTAAAGGAGACGAAAGGAATAAACTCCCGGTCCCCCCGCAAAACATATCCGTCCATTCCCGAAAGCTTGAAAGTGTGTGAATGAGGTTATCCCCGCAGATTAACACTTGGTCACTGTACTACTGAAAAGCCAATTAATCAATTATATCCAAAATAAAATAACAATCGACAATACAAATAAATAGCATGTGATGTCATGGGGTGATGTAAATAGACGCCCATTATTCTTTCTGCCTCCACGACTCACATGACCACCACATGGTCAACCGTCAAGTCGACTTTCAACCATGGGAACATGAAGCACCAGAGCTCGGCTGAACGAGCCGAGGAGACCGCCAAGCTGAACCGGGCTGAAAAAAAAAAAAAAAGTGAGCCGGGGGCGACAAGTCAGTGCGACGCAAACACGCTGTTTGGCAGCCGGCCATCACACACAAAACCCGACGCGAACGTTTGGGAGAGACTTTAGTTCATTTGAGAGTCCAAATGCACTCCACTCGCAGGATACGAACTGTCACTCCGGCAGAATGAAGGAGAAATACGGCACCTTGCAAAGCTGGAAATGCTCCGACTGCAGGCTCTCCGGGACGGCGTCATTCTCCTTGGCGGCCCCAGTCTGCGCGGCCGACGACGACGATGACGCCGTCAAGCCGTCCAGCACCTTACGAATGTTGAACTTCTTCATTTTCTTTGGTGGTGGTGGAGGATGAGGTGACTGGCAGACGCGCTGCACCGAGCGAGGTGAGCCGAGTTGCCGTCAACTGGCGAGTAGCCGAGGGAGGGGAGGGTTGAGCGAGACAGGGAGCTCGGGGGTTAGCCGCTAGCTGGTTAGCTTGACTAACGCACACTTTTCAACGCCGTTCCGTGTCCATCTCGCGGGCTGCGGAGGGTGTCGCCGAACGGCATCGACTGGAAGGTGGCCCAGCGTCAATCCGGCATTTACGCGTCGTACATTATTGGTGCTCGAGCGAGAGTCGACTAGACGAGCTGTGGTCAGCCCGTTTCTCTGCCCCGCCTCCCGCAAAGCGGCGAGCGGAAGGAAAATAAGGAAGGAAGCTAGCTGCTAGAGCTGCTAACAGGCTACGGAAACGCGGAGGACTGCGGCGAGGACCCGGATGTGCAAGAGCCGTAATGTGAAAGGGCCAATCATAATGTTGATTTAAAAAAATAAAAAAATAAATAAAGTTAACAATAAATACATAAATAAATTAATATTAATAGTGGTATAACTAGTAATAATAATAAACAATAAAAAGTAAACCAATAATAATATAAATTGCTCATAATATTATTGGTTTGTAATATTGTCACACATGAATAATTATTAAATTATAAAACAAATATTTGTAATAAAAATATGTTAGAGGTGATAACATTGAAAAACTAAAAATAAAGTAAGGGTGGCAGTTAGGGCTGGGAATCTTTGACCGTCTCATGATTCGATTCGATTACGATTTTTGGGTCTACGATTCGATTCAGAATCGATTTTCGATTCTCGATGCAGACGATTTTAGATTCAAAATTGACAATACAATATGTATTATGTATGTAATACAAAATGACAAATAGACATTAAAGTGTCTTTTTTTGTTTTTTTTGTTTAAACATTTATTAATTTTGTATTGTAAGTGCCTTTTTTCCACAAAAACATCATGTGGGCTACAACTGCCTTTTCCCCTTCTTCATTTCTAATTTAAATAAAATTGATTTTTTGATATTAAATATCGATTCGATTCGATTAACAAATGATTCTTTTATGAATCGATTTTTTGGCACACCCCTAGTGGCAGTAATATAATCAGAAAAATAAATAATAATGATTTTTATTAATAAAAATGGACATTAATTAAATAAAGTTGAGTTGATAATAATTGTAATAATAATAACTAGGATAATACAAGTAATACTGATGATGCTGTGCATGATTATTATTGTGGTTCACAGTGTAGAACTGTACTGAAACTGGATTGCACTTAAAGGTTTCTTAACAGACTGTTCACCACAACACCCCCCAAAAAACATTACAGTACTTTGATTATTTTTATAATGATACGTTTATTGATGTGGTCTTGTAATTGGTTTCAATAGAACAAGAAAGGCATCTAATTTTAGATCATGGCCATGTTTTGAGTGGAAGCACCGTGGCATGGAGGCTTCCAAGTTATCAGGAAGTTGAACATGTTAATACATGCCAAATGTCAATAGAGGAACTAATTTGGTGGCAAGTGTAAAACTTCCTGCAAGAAGCACAATAATGCATTAGTGTGGACCAATGCTCCATACTTGGGACAACTTATGAGTAACACAACATCACAACAGTTCAATTGAGCCCACTCTATATTGTACTTTAGTGTATTATCGCACATGTCTCTTTTCAGGTGAAATTTGACACAAGGGATACGTCTTTTGATAGCAGTGTGTGAAAATAGGCCGCATTTCCTCCTTGGACTCAAAGCAGGCCGTTTTACTTCCATAACAGGAAAATCTAGTCAGATGAATGGCTGCTTAAATAGGGTGTCCTTTTGAGATAACCTACATTTGTCAATTCTTAGCGTATTCAGATTTTGAAGGCAACACCTTATATAATCTGAAATCTTTTCAAGAGGGGAAATAAAACTAACTAAAATAATGTGGTTGCACAAGTATGCATCCCCGTGTGGCCGTGGGGCTTCAGAATGAACCAACATTCAAAATTATTAACCCCGAATAAAGTTTAGTTGTTCTAGTAAACTAGACACTTGTGCAACCAAGTTATCTCAGGTATTTTTACTTCTATTCTTTAAAATTGTTTTATTTTCTATTTTCTTTTATTGAACTGCATATGTTGTTGCCATTGTGTACTGGAGCTGAATTTGAAATTGAGGTCTCTCCTATCTGGGACATCGAGACATAATTAGACATTCTTATTCAATGACTTTGGTAAAGTTGGAATTTGATGATAATCCTACTCAGCTCTGGAGGACATATCTGTGCTGTTTTATGCAGTGGTAGACATACTGCAAAAAAATGCCAGCATAACAACAAAGCCAGCGTTTTTCTGGCTGGGATTTAAAGGCAGCATAAAAGGGGTTAACAATCTCACGCTTTCTCACAGGGATCCCATGAGATTGCCGCATCAGTACTAATAAAAGGAACAGCAGTTATCTGCCTTCACCTTTCACGCAGAGACCCTGCCAGATTACTGTAGTAGAAAAGTCCAGTATTTAGCTGAGCAACTTGTGAAGGCACAACTGTGTATGAGGGGCCTTTAGGGACATGCTGTAATGCAGGATTACCTCGCTCTCTCTCACACTTCGACTACTACTGAAACACTCATTTACATGACTGAAACTAGTACACCGCTCACATAAACAGTAATGAAAGGACCTTATACACATTACCGAAACCTCTCATATGCACAACTGAAACGTCTGTGCTATCTTTAACCCAGTACAAACATCAGGAGAATCATTGGCTCCCTCTGGTGGGATGCTAAGAATCACGTTTAAATTGTGCATTGTGTAATTATGTAACATTGAAACATTTTTTTTAATACACAACATTGCATTTATTAAAGGTCTCATGCCACACATTTTTCAAAATGAATCTGTAAGTTTTTTGTGTGCACTGTGTAATAGCTTGTTGTAGGATGTTATCAACAGTATTTAATTCATAGCAGTAGACACGCTCACACGCTAAAACAAACGAGGGGTGACACATTAAAATGTAATCATTGGCGTTAAGGCAGGTATCGGCAACTCAGAGACATTTGAACACGTTTTTTACACAGAAGAAAATATGGGAGCCACAAAACCCTTTTGGCATCTAAAATGAAGATTGTTTTACTGTCCTTTTTTTCTGCATCATCTGCATGCAAAAAAAAGTATAAGGATAAGACATTGGGTTGAAGCTTAACTTATTTCAAACACAATACACAGCAATAATGTTTACTTGAGTCCTCCTCGCATTTATGAACTGAAAATCCGAATTTGAATCATCCAGCCGCATTAAAAAAAAAACAAGATGCATTTTGCCCTTGAATATGTCATCAATTCATCAATTGTAGCCTACTGGACCGTGAACCTCAGCATACAAAACAATAATATATAAATGCTTAGCATATTAGCACGTCCGCCTCCCAGTTCTGAGGACTCGGGTTCGAGTCCAGGCTCTGGTCTTCCTGGGTGGAGTTTGCATGTTCTCCCCATGCCTGCGTGGGTTTTCTCCGGGCACTCCGGTCTCCTCCCACATTCCAAAGACATGCATGGCAGGTTAATTGGGCGCTCCGAATTGTCCCTCGGTGTGCGTGTGAGTGTGGATGGTTGTTCCTGTTCGTCTCTGTGTGCCCTGCGATTGGCTGGCAACCAGTCCAGGGTGTACCCCGCCTACTGCCCAGAGCCAGCTGAGCTAGGCTCCAGCACCCCCCGCGACCCTTGTGAGGAATAAGCGGTCAAGAAAATGGATGGATGGATGGATGGATGGATGGATGCTTAACATATTTCTTTACCAACAACACGATGGATTGCTGCTTGAGTTGTTGTTGGCCTGTGGTGGATTTGTCTGTAGCTCGCTAGAGGGAGACAAAGTCCACGTTGACAGCATAACTACTGTCGCTGTGTCCTCGGTCAAGTTATTAGCCCTTTCAATCAAATTATAGCGTCTCCTTGTCTAGTAAGTTTCATAGCTTTGTGTATAAACAACTGCATGAAGAATGGGCCACACATATATATAAAATATATATATATATAATTGCATTAACTGAGTTTTTTTTTTAATGTTTTAAAACCTAAATCACCAAAGTTAAACTTGTATATACATCTTCATACATGTATTTACATCAGACACATTTTGATTATACTTTAAGACGAAAAAACAAACGTAGTTAACCCGGAAGTAACATCGGAAGCAGGTGCGCGGTCATGACGTCACAATTGTGGTCCCGGAAAAAAAAAAAAACAATTTCGTTAGTACCTTGACTTTGATATAGATGGTGGACACAACAATTAAAAATTATGGTTACGTCATATCCATCCATCCATTTTCTTGACCGCTTATTCCTCACAAGGGTCGCGGGGGGTTACGTCATATAATTAACTACAAAGATTGTCTCGCTAATGTGGGCGGGAAGGTAAGAAAGGTGTGTTAATCACTGGCACCTGAAGTCTTTCACCAAATCTACCCTCTCTCTCCTCCAGGTGGTGGTGGGGGGCCGGCCAACCCCCCCATCCCAGTTCCGCCTGACTCGATCTCAGCTCCTCCTGACGCGCCCGCCCCCGGTACGTAGGGCGGTCGTCGAGTCCTCCACGCTGCCACTGCCCACCCACCTTTTGGAAGTTTCTGTAGCCCGCCACACCACGACAGGTACGCCGAGGTGGGCGGAAGACCGGGCCGGGAGACGCGGCACCACTTAACATCAAGTTTGTGGTTGTTTTAGGACGACAACACGGTGGCAAACATGACTGAGCTAGGGAAGAAGGTGATCTTTGTAGTGGTGGATGTTCTCTGCGTCTTCATCGGTGAGTTTTGTTTCTTTACGTGGACTATTTTTTTTTTATTTACCTTTATTAGTTCAAGCATAGTTGAGTTTAAATGGTGCAAAAAAAGGCAGACTGACGCATGAGATTGCTCAACACAAGCACATGGTTTATCCATTTATCATCCTATCGTTGGCCACACAACAAGTTGCACCATGCAGACGAGACTGCAAAACACGCAGTGGTTGATCATAGAAGGTGGTTTAGTGCAGACTGTTTCCCAACCTTTATTGAGCCAAGGCACATATTTTTCATAGGGAAAAACATCTCACTACTCAAATAATGACTGTAGAACATTAATTGTTCTGTTTGTCACTTCAAGTCGCTGGCAAAGATACAATTTGATTATTTGTTGTAAATAAATGATCATTTTGGATCATTTCTTATGACAAACTTGATGATTTGTCATGACACATACATGTAAAGGTTTGGAGTTCACTGGGTTAGCGTACCAGCACTGAAAGTTGTTCTCTGTCTATCTTGTTCAAACAGGCCACAGTTTTATTGTGTGTTTCCCAACACACTCACTTTAAAGAATGCTGCAGGGTCTCCTGTTGCGCACACACGTTTGCACAAAAGTGCTGTGTAGAATTATTTAGGACTGTTTACTTCGTGTCGGGTTGTTAGATTTGTAATAATGCACCAAGTTTTTGTTATTGATCAATCAGAACAGGTTTGACATAATTGATCATGTGTACCGGTAGTATTGCTGTAAGAAAACAAAAACATGAAGAGTTTAGGATAAAGTCATTTATTTTCATGTTATAATTTTTGGCTTAATTTCCTAATATTTGTCAATTGAATTGTATTCATTCATATTTTTTTCAAATTTAAAGGGAAAGTTTAGTTTACAAAAATATGTACTATGCACCTCTGCTAATTTAATGCGGCAATCTGATTAATATTGTATTTGTGGAATGTAAATTAAGCAGAAAGGGTTGCGGGGGCCATTTTGCCACTTGCTGAAAATGACATTAGAGTGCCTGTCACATGATCAAACCCAGAAAACTGGTGAGCTGCGCCGTTACCTGAGCCAAAAAGTCTTTAACTGTTAAGAGATAAAAACGAGCAATAACAAAACAATGCATGATTTTAAAGTCCCTATAAAGTGAAAATAATGTCTTCTAAATTTATCAAACCAGAGAGCAGTGTTGTTAACAACGCTGGCAGATCTGAATGGTTAAAAATATCGGCAAGTATATAAAATTATGCTTCAAAATTTTGACAACTCCGAGAATGGTTAATCACGCGTACGTGTTTGTTTGTGTACGTGTTGTTTGAGAGTTTTAGAATTTTTCAAGTCTGTAAGTTACACAAACAGTCAAGCAAGTGTGTGTGCGGCAAACAAAATGACTTGTCACAACTTGCCCGGGTCTTCACGATGACACCAGAACTTGTCAGAATTGACGTCCTCCAGGTGTTGTTGGTGTCACATCATCGTCAAAGCAGGAGGTTGTACGTGAGAAGAAGATACCAGGAGCTCTATGCTCCTGTAAACTGGAATGTTAGCCGAATTATTAGCTATAATTCCTTTAGTGGCTATTATAATTTTTTTCAGAGGGTGTCTGTTGAGGTGAAAGGGTGCGCTCGTAAATTGTGCAAAAGCTGAGAGGATTTCAAACACAACTGAATTAAGTTTAAGTTTGCCTTGAATTTTGATGACGTTTTCAAAGAGTTTCTCCAGTCCACCAGTTCATGATCCCGTCCACTGAGAATCTTCATGACCTTTAAGCCTCCCCACCCTTCCACTAAGGATTACTGATTGGAAATGAGACTAAAAATAGATGGTTGTTGCAAGTCTATCAGCGCGTTAGGCCCGTCTGTGGTGCAAAGCTCAGGTTTCAAGAGATTTCAGACGGAAAGTTTCACCCTCTGAATAGTCACAGATGAGAACGTGAGAAGGACCGTCCAGGTTGTCCTTCTGCTTCCTTTTCTGCAGGATCATACAAAATTTTTGGTGACCCAAAAACTTCGTCTTCCTCAGTTCATCGGTTTTCTCATCTCCGTCAAGGAGGAAGTCTAATTCAGCCGTCGTCTCGTTGCGCTCACCACTGGCTTACTCTTACTCCATACTTAGTAACATAAACAGTAGGGATGTAACGATATCCAAACATCACTATACGATATTATCACGATATGAAGGTCACGATCCGATAATTATCACGATATTGTGGCGATACAAAAGAAGGTCACAATATTGTAAAAAAAATGAGCTCATACAATGGAACCCCCCCCACCACACACACACACACACACACACACACACACACACACACACACACACACACACACACACACACAATATTGTGTTTTTGTACATTACAGCAATGACAAATATAAAAATATTATATATAAAAATATATAGTATAATATAATATAATATAATATAATATAATATAATATATATATATTGAGGCACTAATACAAGCATTACAATAAATTGATACATTTTTTATTATTAATAAATAAATAAATTCATTAATAATTAATTACATTAAATAAGAAATTAATAAATACAATAAATTGAGTTCCTCCATATATTGACTCTGTTCACAAGTATATTATGTTCCCCTTCATCTGACCATTAATCGTGGATTTTAATCACAGAAGGGCCAAAACATGCCTTGTGAAAATTAAACTGCACTAAAAAAATAACTAGCCACCAGAGGGTGCTAGAGCTGCACAAGTGGAAATCAACCCGACTTTTTTAATATCGTGACATGACGACGATATATTGTGGCAGTTTTGATATCACGATATTGCCATTATCGTTACATCCCTAATATACAGTACTGTAATGGAATAATTAAATACAATTAAAAATAATTAAACCTTTTTTTTTAGCACACTTTGTCCTTCAATGCACATTATGCTGCTTTTTCTGGTGTGCACACAAGTCCCGCCGCTTAGTCCTCCATTTACGAGTCACTTTGACACTTGCTGCGAAAACGTGCGGTCATGTGACTGCCTGATGCCATTTGATGAGTGAAATGAAGTCAAATTTCACAAACGGTTAGCTTAGCACCTAAGCAACAAGTAATTATCGATCGGTGTATAAAAGAAGCTAGCAGAATCTAGCTCAATGTAGCGGAGTAAAAGTATAGTTTTTACTTAACATAAATATTAAAGTTAAAGTAAAAAAGTAGGTTGCATTAAAACTACTTTTTAAGTACAACTTTAAGGACACTGCAGGTTGTTCTTTGCCCTACGGGCCACCTGGTGACTGACAGGCAGGAATGATAATAACTATTCTTTGCCTTTTTATAAAAAAATAAAATAAATGAAACAACAACAATGATGAACACTCCAGTCGTCCTTTTTTTATGAACGCATAGTCCCGTCTTTGTCCTTGTCAGTTTAAAATGTCCGCTTGATTGAGTATGAGGATCAGCGAGTCATTTTGGTGCGCTTTTTGAGTTGTGATGGCATGACTTCATCTTTGTGTGTAAGTCAATATCAGTGTGTAGGTTTTGTTTGTTTGTTTTTTTATGTACAAGGGAATATATGTCCCAATTGGGAATATACGACATTCCCCGTCAACAAATAATTGCCGGTCCGTGAAATACATCTGTATCTGTCCTACCATGAACCGGTCCCTGACGGAAAACGGATCGGGGACGATCATTCGAAAAGCCCCGCCTGCCAAAAGTGTGCGTGCATGTTTGTGAGTCTGTGTATGTGTGAGACAGATGGAGCTGGAATGTGCTGAATGCCCACATTGGAGCTAAACTCTCGATCCGTGTGCTTTTATTTCGCACCCTTCCCCTCCGTGGTCAAATGTCCATCCTGTCACTTTGTGTTACTCCTCAGTCGTTGACCGCCTGTAGTCACGGCAACAAGCCCCTTGCATACAGCGTGTAGAAGCTGCCCATTTTCTTGCTTTTTATCTGTGGCATTTGTTCTGTATAAGCAGCACTAATGCAGAATTGGGGTGATACAAAGTAGAAGTAGTTCTGGATAAATCCATACATCACACCAATAGTGCTTCACTAGCGTTACATATACCTTCTAGAAAGGAGGTGACAGTTTGACAATACTTTAAGCTCACTGCAAATGATGCATTAGTTCCTGTCACAAAGTTGTGCCGCCGCCCGTCATGTAAACGAGAATTAAGCAATGATTTAATTAAGTATCACTTCTGTTGTCCTGTCATACTTTTTTTTTAAATTTCACCTTTAATGAGGATATGTCACATTGAGATAAAAAAAAATATATATATAATATGATTATTTTGGCAATAATAATAATATAATCACGATTACATTTAAGCAATTATTTTTTGATACAAAACAGGAACAAAGCATTTTAAAATATTAAGACCAATTAAAAAAATAGAAACACTATAATTATATAACTTATGAACTAAACAGAATATATATTAATATATATTTATAATAATATTTATTTATTTATTTATTTATTTTGGCAAAAACTTGAAGTTGGAATGCAACATGCACTCTGGAGTAGGACGATCATTTATTTTTTTTGTACAAAACAAGAAAATGTTTAAATATTAAAAAACAAAAATATTAAGACACATAAAATTCTTTGAAAAACTAATTTAAAAAAATTAATTAGTTACTTTAAAATTTCAAAAAGGTGCAAATGTATACATTTAAACAACTAAAAAAATTTTATTATTTTTTTACGATTATGCTGATTTTGTAATTGTGGAGTGTAATAATTGAAATTGTAATTGAATTTCGATTAATTGCACAGCCCTATTTAAAGCTACTTAACCTAGAATATTCAATTTTGAATCGCTACTGCCACCTGTTGACAAAAAGTGAAACTTCACATACCCTTCTCCGCATACGCAACACGTACGTGACGCCACATCCGCAGAGAGAGGGCAGGAAAATCCAAACTGAATCCAGTCTGAAAACCAGATAGATGCTCATCTTCGGACCAGACAACCTGTGTTCGAATCCCAGTAACTGCTGTTATGGTTCAGTTTACTATTTTTTGCTATGCACATGGCCCATAGGGGTCGCTAAACTACAATACGTAACACTTGGTCGTAATTTGGCATATTTCAAAACGACCTATGTGGTCGTATTAATTGGAGGTCTGTCAAGTATTAGCCAGATGCTTTCAGGAGAACCCATTGTGAACAGCTAAGTTGTTAATCTGCCAATTAGAAGATGTTTACAGCACTTTGTATACAGCAATGTCGGTTCTTAAAGCGTTTTATAAATAAAGTTGAGTTGAGCTAAATGCAGATAGTATCACACTAAGCAGTGAATGGGTCGATATGTTTTTCTCAATCGTCAATTTCCTCAAATGACGGCCCACCTTTCGGCTAATGCACAATGGCACTAGCCTGGGGGGGACAAACTAATAATGACTTGAATCAGGTCCACGTCCATCGAGCGGGGTGACTACAATATATAACTGCATATTGACGTCGGAATGAGGTCAAATTAATTAACGTAATTTGCACAGAACTGGTCTTCGACCGACCAATGCAATATGATCTGCTTCGTCCCGTGGACGTCAATTGTTTAGTGGGGAGAGTCTCATTCCGTGAATTGATGATTGACAGAAGTGTCCAGCTTTGTATAACTTTATAAAACTTCTTACCTCTGAAAATTAGTGTTGTTCCGATACCAATACTGGTATCGGCAGAGGTGTCGATACTGCATAAAAACAGTGGTATCGGTATCGGTGACAACTCACAAGTAACATGCCGATACCATTAATTCCAACGCTAATATAGGATTTTGGATGCAGCATCTTGTGTCTTGCTCGTGCACAACATTTACTGATATATGACATGTTCACTGCATGCCGATCTAAGATTTCCTATTGGCCCTTGAATGCTCTGAATCAATGGCAGGACAGCTTTTTCATGTTGAGGAAAAAACCCCCGTAAGTATCGGTATGGTATCGGCCGATATTGCAAAGCTGGGTATCGGTATCGGGAGCCAAAAAACGGTATCGGAATAACACTACTGAAAATACATATGTAAACATAGTTAATTGGATAGTAATGAGGTTGCGCACGTACGAGTGCGCGCAGCGGGTACGAGCGTGCAGTTTGTTTTCGGCCACAGGTGGCAGTAGCGATTTGAGATTTTAAATCTTCCATATTGCTGCTTTAATGTGGCGATTTGTGGAAAATGTTTTAATGTCACTCACGCGCGCGCGTGCACGCGTTCTGAGTATCTGCCAAATCTGTGTCAGAGTAAAAGTGGGAACTCTTGACTCTTGCTGCTTCACATTCCCGTGTGAAAATGAAAGTGAGAAGTTGAAAGAAAGTGTGCATGTTTCTGTTGAGTTCCAACTTCCCATCATGCTTTTCAGTTCAGTCTTGTTTCATATGTCTGTTGTATGCTGAAATAGAAGTGTATTATTTATTTTTTTGTGAAAGAAAGAAAGCAGTAATCACCATTGTGGCCATAAAAAAAAAGTAGTTGTTTTTTCCCCCCCGTAGAAATTCTGTGAGAGAGGTGACTTGTTGTCCGTGTTGTACCACTCCACTGTGATGTGGACTCAGCAAACGAACGTGAATCACCCCAACTAACTGCAGCAAAATGCCAGTTGCGTGCGGATTCGAGCAAAGCGTTCACCTCTAAACTCTTACCTGCTCCCATCTTCTCCAGCCTCACGCCGGTCCTCGGGATGCTGATCGTCCGAGGCCCTGAAAAACAGGAACACTTTCCACTTCCTGCTGGTGCGGAGGGTCAAGAGGAAGTTGTACTTGTGTCTGATCCCAAATTCCATCTTGTTTATTTTTCCAGCGTGGTATCGGTGGGGGATTGGGAAAGCTTGAAACCGTCGTTTCCCTCGCTTCTTTTAAAAAATTCTACTCGGGGAAACTATCATCTCATGCGGGTCTTAATCTTCTGTGTAATCACTAGTCAGTTGACACAAATAAAACAAATAGCGACAGTGGGTCCTCGGTTTACGGCGGTATCAATATAAGTGTTATGTTCTGGAATTGGATCTCAAAACCGCAGACACAAATAAGATTTTAACTCTTTATCCGCATAACATCGAGAGGCGTAGAACAAACTTGACGAGAAACAACGAGAATGTATCGAGAATCACGAGACGCTAAGCTAACTTGGGATGTGGAGGTGCACAGAGGAACAGAGGTAATAATCCGACAAAAACACACATTTCTCAGACAGCTTTAATAGACAGTGAATCAGTCTGATTGGTTGTGGCTAGACATGTGGGTAACAGGACTGACATGAAATTATCTGATTGGCTGTTGACTAGATAAAGAGATTAAAGATTCCTGACACATAGCGCACCACCAGTTGAAACCAGATGCCGATTACATCAGTTCAAAACACATACTTGACCCAAACATAACCCTTGCATGACCCTAGTCACGACAGTAAGCAATGCATAACCCTTGCATGACCCTAGACATCCTTGCATGACCCTAGTCATGACAATAAGAGGTTTTGAGGTTCATATGATGCGCAATTAACTCATTCACTCGCAGCCATTTTCACTGAAGCAACCCTTTCCCTCCCGGCTGTTTTACTGTATTTTGACTGATTTTGTAAGGCTCACAGAATATTGTGTTCTATAACAACATGGAACCTACCAAAAGAAAGATTAGTCTCTTCTTTCATCAAAAAAAAAGTACATTTCTATCAGTTTCCGTTTTGCAGCAGTTAGCATAAGAATATAGCAAAGTTTCATCATTATTCACAAATCTATTTCGAATTGTGAGTAATTGAGGTTTTTTTTTCAACATGGTCCTGGTTGATCTCCTTTACTCTGCTGCCACCTGCTGGCCGGTTGTGTAATAACTACCATTTCTGCAAGCGTTCTTTGCAGTTGTGAGGCTGCATCAAAGCTTTCTGTATGCTCTAGCATTAAAAAAACAAAAAAAAACAAAAAAAACATAAATATGTCTTTGAGACACAAAACATTTAAAATAGAACATATTTGTATGTTTTTGGGAGCAAATGAATTAACTTGTAAAGCATGCTCATTTAGTGACATACTTGCTGGCCAAAAGTGATTTTCATACAAATATTTACTACAATTCTGGCTTTACTACTGCCTTAGAGTGGGATAGTAATTTGGACTTGTGTGCAATTTTGGTTACATCGCCAATAGGAGGAATAGACCTCCATTGTAAACTGAGTTTTTTAAAGTAACTAAAGTTTTCCTTTATTTCTTATGCATGCCAGATCCATCACACCAGCATCTACTGAAATTCAAACAGAATTCACTTCTCCCTCCCACTGCTCGCTGAATCAGTGGATGCTGGTGTCTGTGGATCTCACTCTGCTTCATCTATCCTTCCCTCCTTCCTCTCTTTAGTTTTTCCTCTGGTCTCTCGAGATCTCCCTAATCTGATAGAGGTTTCTGGGGTTGGCGTAAGATTCTGGTTTTGTAACCATGTGGGTGGCAGGTGGTGTTTAGTTGGCGCTGGATTTCACTTTGATCCATCTTTCTTTCATTTGACCTTTCCTCTGGTCTCCTGACCTTCTGAACTTCACGACTCTGGCGACACTCTGAAGTATCCGGTTAAGGTGAAGGGTAATGGGGGATAATCGGTCTATCCGTAGAATCAAAGAAATGTTTGACTCAGTCTGTGTTCTTAATCTTGTTTTCAAGTGGATTTTCTGCTTTAACCCTGACAATAACTCAAAACATACTGCCAAAACAAACAAAAAATCATCGGTGGGGGAAAAAGTGGAAGGTTGCAGACTGGTCAAGTCAATCTCCAGACTTAAACTTTACAGTGTATGCATTTTACCTTTCTAAAGGAAAGACTTGACAGTTGTAATTTCTCCAAATAATACGAACACATCATGATCCATTTTCTAGTTGTATTCCCATAGCTTTGCTAAAGTCACAAACTGATTCACAAAAGTCTATTTGGACAAAGTATGGATCACAAATTGTAGACATTTGTATTCAAATATAGGGGATACAAGAAAAACAACTTTTAAGTACAGTACTTAATTATATCCCACCACTGCTACAATCCAAGAAGTTTAAAAGGAATCTACTTCCTGGCTGATTGTGCCGTGGAAAAGAGCTGGATGCTGTTTTTTTACTGTGCCGGCGGCGTGTTTGTTTTGAAGGCAGGCCGTTGCACAACTGCGGCCAACCGTGCGGCCGCACTGGCAGCCAGACATCTGTCGCACAAACACCCGCTTATCAAAATGTTATGCTTGCACCCTGCAGAGTAAACAGTAGCCGTGGCGCCCTTCAAAGAGGGGCGCAGCGCACGCTCGACCAGCCAAAATAATGGACGTGAGCGTTTCCTGGTTTCCTTTCATCTAAACTTATCTCGAATGAGGGAAAATTGCGAATTGACGTGTTTTTTTCCAGCACTAAAAAGAGAAAATGCTTTTTTGGTATGATGGTAGTTTCCAGTTTTTGTGCAAGTGTTTTTATAATTGTATTTTTTTCTAAGCAGCTTGCATGTTGACCAAAGCCCTGCTTAATAGGAAAGTAGTAAATATGCTGAAGTCCTACATTTTGACTAGGGATGTAATAACGGTAATATCGTGATATCGTGATATTAAAACTGCCACAATATCGTCATCGTCATGTTCACAATATTTAAAAGCAACACAAAAGTCGGGTTGATTTCCATTTGTGTAGTTATAGCACCCTCTTGTGGCTAGTTTTTTAGTGCAATTTAATTTTCATTAGGGATCTTTTGGCCCTTCTATGTTTAAAATCCATGCTAATTGTTAGATGAAGGGGTACGTAATATGCCTGTGACCTGTGGCAAAATGTGGAGGAAGCCAGTGTGCGTGCATTAACAACATAACATAATGGTAATAACATAATAATAAAACATAATAATAATAATAATAATAATAATAATAATACATTTTTGTGAAGTGCACTGTGTTCCAACTATGTTTTGCATTTGCATTATTTGGGTTGGAACACCCATGGAACTAGGGGCGTGGAAACCAAATAAAAAGAGAAGGTGAGGAGGGGATTTTTTTTTTTCAGAGAATGTCGATATACGTATTATGCAGCCCTATTCAAAATTATATAAAAATTTTCGGGAATTTGACGTTTTTGTGGTATGTATAGGTAAAAAAAAAGTAAAAAAAAAAAATCAATATAAATAAATAAAAAATAAATAAGTAAAAGGTGCAAATATTTATATAGGAAGTGATAAACATGGAGGATGGCATTTCTATGCTTTTGGCTATTTGCACCATGTCATCATGCATATTTGCTTGCGTATTCTTTCAGCGAGCCGGTCCCACACTGTGGAGGAAGGAAGCAATGTGTTAACGGAGAACTCTTTCTCTCTCTCATACTCCATAAACCCAAGCCTAAGAAAACCATCCATTCTTCCCCGCTATTAGCTTTGGCAGTGGAATGACGAGTTCAGGAAAACAGGAAAAAGTCATTTGAATTGTGGACTATTGTTCTGCTCAGATTTAAGAGACAGCAATATATCCTCCGCTCTTTAATTCGACTTGCACTTGGAGTCCTTTTAGTCACAAAGCATGTCATTATTTGACTTTTTTTGTTCGTGTTGACGAAGCTTGTTGAGGGCCATGACAAGGCACTGTCAAAGGTTGGCCTCGGTCGTGTCTCCACGGTGACGCCTACGACACGTTTCATTGGAGCGGCCGAGTCGAATGTTTATACCGTGTAGTTTTAGCTGTTTCCTGATCATCGGCTCATTGTGTCGTGCAGTCACCCTAACCACCTTCCCAACACGACACGGGTCCAAATGATACCACTGAACAACCGTGTCATGACCCGTATGCGCTTGCAAATGTTATAGATAAAAAAAAATATCTTGACAATTATATGTTCTATGTAGCCCCACTCGTCTAAATATGGTATTGTGGTTAATATTGCGTTAGTGGAATATGACTTAAGCAGCCAAATCCAGCAGTTTGTTCACTATCAGAAGGCGGCCATTTTGCCACTTGCTGTCACGTGAAAATGACACAGTTGTTCAAGTAATAACCAATCACAGCTCAGCTTCAGAAAACGTGAACTGTGATGTCATCTTCAATCGACAGCAAGTGGCAAAATGGCCGCCCCCTGAGATGGATAAAAAATGGCTGGCTTTTGCTGCATAACTCACAAATGTAATGTTAATCAGAAGGTCGTGTTTAGACTCGTGAGGTCACATAAAACATTATTGTCAAGAAATGTTTAACATCCGAGGTGTGTTATGTTTGGCTTAACAGTTAAAAAAAAAACATTGTAACAATATTTTACTTGTGAATTATGCTAAGCCGATGTTTCCCAATCAGGGGTACGTGAGCACATTGTCCATTGAAGTGTTGAAAAATTTATTTCCCAACTCAATAACCTGAGGCACAACAACTCAACTCAGGTGACCCGTTAAAGCTCAGATGACTGAAACGGATGTAAAACTGCGAGATTGGGTCTGAATATTATGCTTGTTGTTCAGTGTTTTGTTCCTGATATTTCAAGTTTACATTTCTGTTTAAAAGGGGACTTAGTCAAAGGTTTTTGTGGAAAATGTTAAGTGTTATATTCAGTATAGCAATGGCAGGTTTATTCTTTATTTTGATTTGTGTTTTGTTTTTTTTAAATATTATTTAAAAAAAAATTTTTATGTTTAACATCATCAGCACGTATGAGTGAGTGGGTACTCACGGTATGATATGACAAAAAGTTTTGGGGATCAACCAGCCAAAAATGGTTGGAAACCAACCTATTTATTCAGCCAATCTGATTTTTTCTTCTTTCGTACTTTTCTTGTTTTTTGCTTATCTGTGCCCCACCTCCATCAAAGTCACCAAAATCATGTTACACTACCTGCGCCAATACTTAGACGTGGATCCAGCAGGTCTGCTTTCAGCAACCAAATGGCCGGACGCATGTCAAAGGAAATGCGCTCGGTACACCGGAACGTCCAGCATGGCGCCGAGAGATGAACCAAATTCCCAAACGAGCGCATCAAGTCTTGCTCTCTATTATCTTAGCGTTATGTGGTCTTTAGTATATGTCAGGTTTACCTGTTTGGCATCTATTAAACACACATTAGACACAAAAAGGCGAGAAGACAGTTCAAGGGTCGCGAGGAGAGAGGAGAGGAACTGACTGATACAATTCACTACTGCACTCTGAAAAAAAATCCCCTCCTCACCCTCTTTTTATTTGGTTTCCACGCCCCTATAGGTACCTATGTTTTTTGTTATCTTTTCTAGCCCAATATTGAATTAGTCTTTGGATCATTTGGGCTTGGTATTATCTAGGACTAGAAAATGGTTTTGTTTTACTTTCATATGATCTGGTTTTAGCTATTCCTATTACCAGTGTTCTTAATAATGTTCTTACCACTACATACAAACACTTTTTGTCTTATTTCTCACAACCACTGGCCTGTTTCCGAACATTCAGTTTCCTCCAGTTTCGTGCAACTAAATCCATAAACCAATCGTGATCTTCTTCCCCCCCCCAGCGGCCCTGCCCTCAGCCATCCTGACGTTGATGTTCAGACCGTACCAGAGAGGCATCTACTGCGACGACGAGAGCATAAACTACCCTTACAGGAGGGACACCATCTCCCATGGAGCCATGGCCGCCGTCACCATCACCAGCTCCATAGTCATTGTGAGTCGATACCAGTCTTCATCATCAACCTTGGAATAGTTTCTGTCATTTTTCTGTGTCTTCTTTTCATAATTAGCCATAAAATGATGACAACCAAAACACAGGGGCATGGGTGATTATCACCGGCTTTAAGAGGAAGTCATCACATTTTATTTTATTTTTTACAATAATATGGTGCATGTGACCTCACTGGTCTAAATATGTTATTCTGTTTAATATTGTGTTAGTAGAATATGAATTATGCAGCAAAATCCAGCCGCTTTTATCCATTTTGCCACTTGCTGTCGACTGAAGATGACATCACAGTTTCTCAGGTAACAACCAATCAGAGCTCACCGTTTTCTGAAGCTGGGCTGTGATTGGTGGTTACCTGAGACCTGAGCAACATGGCATTTTTCATTGTGTGATAGTATTAAGCTAGTAGACTAAGACAATGTTAAAAAGGGAAGTCAACCCAAAAAATGTTTTTTTTGACAGTAATCTCTGTCATGATCAGGGTTGGGTTTTGGTTTGTTTTTTTGTTTTTGTCGGTGTTCTAGTTTTTAGTTTGTCATCATGTTCCTTTAAGTTTCTCTTGTCTTGTCTTTTTAAGTTTGTCTTGTCAATCATTGTCCTGCCCACCTATGTTTGCCTGACTTCCTCGTGTGTCAACCTATCAGAACCCTCTGCCACTTGTGTCTTGCACAGATGTGTCTTGTTGTGTCAATTAGTGTATGTATATTTAGTTTCTTGTCTCCCGTCGGTCTGTGTCGATTCATTGTTGTTTTCATCCTGTCATTCTGCTGTTTTTTTTTTTGCCTTGTGGTTTCCCCAATGTCTTGCTTTGGAGTTCGTTTTTGTTTTGGTTTAATTAAATTCCCTTTTTACGTCATGTCTGCCTCCTCGTCCTTTTTCTCTGGTTTTCGGTCCACAACCACATCCCATACCTCAAAACTTCACAAATATTAGTCTAAATATGGTTTGTGTTTTGGAATATGTTAAGCAGCAAAATCCATCAGTTTTTATCAATATCACAAGGTGGCCATTTTGCCACTCAACTGAAGATTACGTCAGTGTTGCTCAGGTCTCAGGTAACCACCAATCACAGCGCAGCTTCAGAAAAAAGGTGAGATCTGATTGATTGTTACCTGAGAAACTGTGATGTCATCTTCAGTTGACAGCAAGGGGCAAAATGGCCGCCCCCTGAGATGGATAAAAACGGCTGGATTTTGCTTCGTAGTCCACAAATGTAATATTAATCAGAATGTCATGTTCAGACTAGTGAGGTTGCCAAGAAATGTTTAAGGTTGACTTTCACTAACGATGTGATCCTGCTGCGCAGATCACGACCGGCGAGGCCTACCTGGTGCACACCAAGCGTCTGCACTCCAACTCCCAGTTCAATCAGTACCTGTCGGCGCTCTACAAGGTGGTGGGCACCTTCCTGTTCGGGGCGGCCGTCAGCCAGTCGCTCACCGACCTGGCCAAGTTCACCATCGGGCGGCCCAGACCCAACTTCTTGCACGTGTGCGCCCCCGCCAGCTGCAACGGGTACGAGCTGCACATCAACTGCACCGGCAACCTGCGTAACGTCACCGAGTCCAGGTGGGTTGCCAGGAAATTACGTGTAGAGTACTTATCCGAAAAATTTGAAATCATAGCTCCAATTCGGTACTTTGTACTGAAATTGGTGATTGGAAATAGGGCTGTGTTAATTGAAATTCAATTACAATTTCAATTATTACACTCCACAATTACAAAATCAGCATAATCATAAAAAAGATTATGAATACTATTTTTTTTGTTTTAATTTTGTACATTTGCACATTTTTTTTAAATGTTAAATTATCTAATTTAATGCATTTTGTTTCATCCAAAAGTGACTTGCATAATTAGTGTTTCAAATAATTTCATTTGTCTTATTATATATTTTTTTTAATTTGTTTTTTACGTTTAAACATTTTCTTGTTTTGTACCAAAAAGTGCACATGCTGCACTCCAGCTTTTGCCAACATGAATAAATAAATATATGTTATAAAAATATTATTAGAAATTGCTTGGTCCAAAAGAAACTTACATCATTATAGTGTTTCTATTTGTATTAATTGATCTAAATATTTTTAAATGTTTAAAGATTTTCTCGTTTTGTACCAAAAAATAAATGATTGTCCTATTGCAAAGTTTTTGCAAACATAAATAATTAAATATGTATTATTATTGATATATATATTAGTATTAATTATGTTTGGTCCAAAAGGAACTTACATAATAATAGTGTTTCTGTTTTTTGTTTTTTTTTAATTGGCCCTAATATTTTTAAATGCAACATTTTCTTGTTTTGTACTAAAAAAAAAAATAATAATTGCTTGAATAATCTCGATTTCAATTATTGGCAAAATAATCGTAATTATTTTTGTCCATAATCGAGCAGCCATACTTGGAAATAAAAGTAATTATGATAAAATAAAAATTCACACTATATGTTTAAAAGAAAAATATAAATTAAAGCACAAATTTTATGACAAAAAAAAAAGACCAATGAGTAGAAATAAAGAACCAGTAACTACGAAGAATATTTGCTTTTTTTCCCCATTTGTCAGGTTGTCATTCTACTCAGGCCACTCGTCATTCGGGATGTACTGCATGCTCTTCCTCTCCGTGAGTTGACACTACCAACACACGCACAAACTTGCACACAAACACACACACACACTGACTGCATGATGGTCCTGCGTAGCTCTATGTGCAGGCCCGCATGCAAGGCAAGTGGACGCGTCTGGTGCGTCCCACCATCCAGTTTTTCCTGGTGGCCTTCTCCTTGTACGTGGGATACACGCGCGTCTCCGACTACAAGCACCACTGGAGCGACGTGCTGGTGGGTCTCCTGCAGGGGGCTCTCATCGCAGTTCTCACTGTGAGTACAGCTTTAACATCGGAGATTTAAAAAAAAAACAAAAAAAAACAAAAACAAATGCAGTACTATCACTGAAATTTTTGTCAACTGTTCATCAAATGGATCATATTTAATGAATGCATTTATACTGTACATCAGGGGTCACCAATGTGGTGCCCACGGGCACTTGGTAGCCCAAAGCACCACATGAGTAGCCCGTGGGCCTTTTCTAAAAATAGCTCACCAGTGATAGGACATTGTGATTTTCTAGGGATGTTACAGAAGTGATTATTGGAAATTGGAAATGTAAACTTTGGCAGAAATTTATATTGCAAGTATTAATCAGTCTCTGCATGAATCAGTAGCCAAGTACCGCTACATTGATGCTAGTTACATTAGCCCATCTATGGCATTTTTCATTGTGTGATAGCATTAAGCTAGTGGACTAAGACAATGTTAAAGAGGAAGTCAACCCAAAAAAATGATTTTTTTTTCTTTTTTTTTTTTTTTTAACGATAATATCCGTCTAAGTATGGTATGTGTTAGTGGAATATGAGTTGAGCACAAAACTGTATCCGAAGGCGGCCATTTTGCCACTTGCTGTCGACTGAAGATGACTTCAGTGTTGCTCAGGTCACAACCAATCACAGGGCAACGTCAGAAAACGGGTGATTGTTGCCTGAACCCTGATTATGATGTCATCTTTGGTCAAGAGCAAGTGGTAAAATGGCCACCCCCTAAGATGGATAAAAATGGATAGATTTTACTTCATAACTCATATTCCAAAAATGTAATAATAATCAGAATGTCATGTTTAGAATACTGAGGTCACATTATAACATATTATTGTCAAGAAATGTTTAAGGTTGACTTCCACTTTAAAATAGTTTGACAAAAGCAATTGTATGTAACTTGTGTTGCTGTCTACTGTCGCCCTCTTAGGATGGAATTCGGCATAACAACAACATACTCTGCTCTAACCGAAAGACCAAATGCTGAAAAATACAATTAGATGTTAAAGGACCTGTTATTAAGCCGAATGTACCACTGAAAAACAAAATCTGACTTGTTCAGGTGAAATACGTCTCGGACTTCTTCAAGCAGCGTGGCGAGCCGGCGTGCAAGCAGACGGACGCGGTCGACGGCGAGCGTCTGGAACGCAAACCCAGCCCACAGCGCACCAACCACTACAACTACTCGCCACCCGTATGACACGCCTACACACACCTACGTCATTTCATGTCGGTAACCACTAGCTGGAACTCTTCAAATCCCCTCCGCCAACACATTTGTATAGCTCGAAATGTAAAGTGAAATGTACATGTGTTGTCTCAATATGTGCAATGACACAAAGATTTTGTTACGGTTTGTTTGGAGGATTGATGCTGTGACTTGATGGAAAAACGTGTGAAAAATTCTAATGTTTTTATTTTTTATTTAGGATAAGGCTGCTTCACCACTAAAATTTTATCTTTTACAAGCAGACCACTCACTGCTTGAGCTAACACATTTTTTATATACAGTATTGTTTTTTGTGCATTACTACTGTGCCTTATCTAATAAACTGGTCTGTTATTTTTAACCATGTTGTAGTGCTCATGTGCCATAAAGAATGCATGAATTAGCTGTAATCATTTTAGTAGAGATATCCCGATCAAACTTGTTTGGACCCGAGTCCGAGTCACCTCATTTTGAGATCGTCCGATTCCCGATCCGATACCTCGGTATTTTATTAACTCTTTGACCGCCAAAAACGTTTAATGACGTATTCTAAAATCCTAAACAAATGCTGCCAAAAACGTTAATTTACGTTTATTACATTTTTTTTTTCTCTCAATGGTCTTGTGATGCGCTGCCTTGTCACGAAACAAAAAATATTAGTGTCAAAGTCACTGTTGTGCAAAAAAATGTATTTTTTCACAAAAAGCTTGTTTTTCTCTTAATATTTTTGTGTTTTCGCTTTTGTCACTCCAATGACCTAATTTCAAATGGTGATTACTAAAAACGGAACAAGGTAGAAACATACTTTTTTTTTCTCTCATGAAAGAATGGAATCCAATCTTTCATATGGTATCCACCATATTTATGTCATCATACCGCACAATATTCTGTTTGCTTTGAAAGATGAGTGAAAATGCTCCAAATCGGCTGGCACCGTTGGGTGTTTTTGGATAATGTTTGGCAGTCAAAGAGTTAAGGAGAATTACCCCAACATCTTTTATATGGTGAGTGGAAAGTGGTTAAACTAAGTAAACCATTTTAAACCCTTTTTTGGCATATCTATGCGTACTCTAAAGGCTATTATTACCCAGTACAGTATAAATTTTTCACAAGAGCTTTATTTTTGAGAGCCTACTGTAGCCATTATAAAGCATGCTACTTAACACAAATTGATGGGCTAACCTAATGTTGTTTTACTTTAGGAAGAAAAAAATACAGTAGATATGGGTGTGAAACAATCCAACTTCACAACAAACAAAAGGCTGCCGGCCCGGGCGGGATTTAGCGACTCCGCTAGGACATCCGAACCTCCGAGTTCGTGTTAAGATCGGCTAGGCTAGGCTAAGCTAGGCTAGGCTAGGCTAGGCGCAACACATTGCACACAGTGCAAGTCTCACTACCTCCGCTTTCCACATTAAAGATGATAACTTAAGTTTCCACATTAAATATGGTAACTTTAGTATCTCCACTTCCAAATACTTTGGTATTTTGAACTACCTTGTTTAGCCCTCGGTGCCATTTCCTTGTTTAGCCCCGCCACTCGATGGCATTAATAGTGTCACTGTAGTAGAGTGACGCCATGTCGTACGCACTGCGTGGAAAAATGAAGTGTCACTCTGTGGCACCGCCCAACTCCAGATTTAATTAAAAATAAAGTTAAAAAAAAAAAAAAAAGATAACCTCATATATTTATCCGAGTCCTAATCGGGAAACAATGTCCGATACCGATTGAGTCAGCAACCACGTGATCGAGTCCGATTTCTGATCATGTGATTGGATCCCTAAATTTTAGTATTAACGTATTATAGTTTTCTGAAAATAACAAATATTAATTTGTGCCAGAATGAAGAAGAAATATAAAGAGAATCAACTCATTAATTTCACAACAAAATGTATTTGGCACAATTTATTTTAAAAACATTTTAGATTTTTTTTTTTTCATTCACCATTAAAGATTATATATGCTGAGCATATTTTTTATATTAAGAGATAAGTTGTCATTTTACAAAAATCGATTAATAAACAATTCACTATTAATATTGTTTATAGAGTTAACTTAGTAGTTTTGTGAGAAAAGGACCCACTTTTTAAAAGAAAGAAAACGTATCATTTTATGTGACTCTTATTTCAACTGGAAGTTGTAATATTACAAGAAACAAGCTGGAAAAAGTTGTAATCCTATGATGATAACATTAATTCTGAGGGGAAAAAATATTTTATGGGATTTTTCTTTTTTTTTTTTTATATAGCTAATAAGGATTAATATGTCATTTTAGGAAAACATTTTCATTTTACGAGAATAACTGTCTATTTTTTTTAAAGGGGAAAAAAGTAAAACTAATGTACGTTTTATTTGAAGAATTATTTAAGTCTCTTTTTTTTTTTTTTCTTCCGAAAATTATCAACTCAACTTTGTGTAGTACATTGAAAAATCTACAGGGGAAACTAAAGTGCTGCACATAAAAACAGGAAACATAGTTACAAATCACATAACATAAAATAAAATGATATCAACAGAATCATGCCAGTTTGCTGTTTGTAAATAGACGTGATTTAAATACCAGGAGCAAAGAGGGCCTGTCTGACACTTTGTGGTAAGCACAGTGATGATGTTCAAACGGTGCATATTATTACAGTGGCTTACAATAAGAGTAAATGTAAAACTTGACTTGTTTTTGATGAAGACCTTGGCCAACTATGCTACCGTATTTTATTGTTGTTCATGATGGTGGAATTCTTTGAGGTGGTACTTATTCGAAATGACGTGCCGTATTTAGCAGGCAACTCGCTACTGTAGCTTCAAAGTCACTTCACTCTGCAACACATATTGATTTTGATTCAACATGCTGATTAATTATTTTGTTGAATTCTTCTGCAAAAATATCAGATGTTACTATAATTCTTTCTTGAACAGTTCCCCTGTAAAGAGCCGTGATGTTCCAGATTATGGTAAGCACATGACATATTTTGCCCAGCTGCATTTGTCTCTTTTCCAGGGCCGAACGTTGCGTCAGCAGAGTAACACACAAAACAAAACAAAAAAAGACTTGATTTGATGCTTCAGTTCAGAAACACCTTGGATGGCGTCTAAAGAGGTTCCCTCGGGGCCTCGCTAACGGGAACGCTTTTGTGCGGACGAATCCAGTTCCTTCCTGCCTTTTGAACATGTGGAACCTTTTGTGATTGTTTCTTTCCTTCTTACGCGCAAGTGCTTTTTAAGTGTTGTTTTGTTTTGTTTTTCCGTTACAGCAAGTCTTGTTCTTTTGTTGCGGTCTGGACTCTGGAGTGATGCCGTCCTCGTGTGTGGACCTGCTGTTGCTCGTGCTTGAATGTCTCAACAGTGACTCACCACTTTCAAACGCCGTTTTTTTTTTTTGTTGTGAAAGAAGACATATTAAATGTATACATTATTAATATGATCTTAAATCTGTACAACTCAATTGGGGGGAAGAAAACATATCAGAGAGGGTAAATAAAAAGAAACAATTGAGATTATATGGTTGCACCAGTGTTCATACCCTCTTAGAACTGTGTTCAGAGTTAACCAATCACATTTGAACTCCTGTTTAATGGCATTCAGCACACACCTGCCTCAGATTGATTAAAAAATAAAGTTCAGGTGTTCTAGTAGGCTTTTCCTGACTGACACACTGCATGTGTATCAATGACACGTATAATATATATATGTTTGTATATGATTGGTCTATATATGTAGCATTCATTAATTTAAAAATAAAAAATAAAAACTTTGTGTAAGGGATACTTGACTCATTGAACTGTTTTTAGCGGTGAAAATTCATATTTTGTTCAGAATTAATTTAACTTCATTATTACTCATGTACAATTAATAATACCTTTGAAAAATGTTTTTCCTCTTGCTGTCGACTGATGATGACATCACCCGTGCTGAGGAAGTAGGTAACGACCAATCATGGTTCACCTGTCTTCTGGGGTTGTTCAGTAAACTGAAACTAAAATCCTGAAGTTACCACATAAATTATATACAAAATATTAACCTTTTTACTGCTGAAAAAGTCTAATTGAGTCAAGTATCTCTTTAAGCTCTATAAATCAAACAATTCATTTTGGAATCTTGGCAGTCTCAACCGTACTGTCCTAAAATTGGTACGTGAGCTCCCTCTAGTGGTAGCGTTATCTTGACTGAGTTCCAGGCCGGACACGCCCCACTGCAATAGATTGGCTGGTGGATCCAGGCCATAGAGTATCGTGAATTCTAGGCTTCGAAAATGGCGATTCCAAATATGTATCACATTTGTACAAAATAAAACAAAGCAAATTGGTTCGGCTTAGAATAAGTGGCATTTATTTATTTTTTTTTATAAAAAAACAACAAAAAAAAACGCCTCCACATTCAAGTATTTCCCGCCTGGATAGAGCAGTACGTGATTAAATAGACGCAGCAGCCAATCATTTTCCAGCAGAGCGGTACAGCAGCCAATCATATTTCAGTAAGGCGCGTCCGCCCCCTAGAATTCGAGTGGGACTCAAAACATCAACTCCCCCAGCCAGTTTCCCGTTCCGCCATTTTGACCATTTTCAGGCAGTCGAACGAAGGTGAGGCAGAAGCGAAAAGCAGCAGAGGCCTTGAAACGACTTGAGTTCAACCGCAGACGTTCCCAGGCCAAACAGAGGTGAGAACCCGGCGCAAAAACACGTTTGACATAAAAATGAGCTCCTTAGTTATGTAATGCGTTGTCCGAAATTGGCCACAAATGGATTGGTTTCCTTCGCTAAACGCTTGTTAGCTCGCTGTGGCTAACCGACATCGTGGCAAACTAGAAATTAGCAATCCATTCTTTCACTAAAAATAATATAACCGTTAATATTCGCTAGCCTTTTAGTCCAGTAATCGTTCACATGTTAAATGCTTGCTGTAGTTTTGGCATGAATTACAACTGCAGCCGCGTTTATTTGGGCAGAATCATTCCGATGTGGTTGTAGTTAAGGATCAGCCAGGCCCTCGAATGGTTTCTGTTGTGTTGGACTTTGAATGTACCATCGAATTGTACGTTTGAGTCGAAGAAAACTTGAGAAATATAGATTAAGTTAGGTATTGCATTGCGTGTATGATGTCGGCACCATTTGATAGGGGAGTTTATGGTCCATTGCTCAATTTTCAGTAATGAATGCCCCACAGTCAGTTAAAACATTTATGCATGTTCGGCACAGTGGTTGCTAAACACAGACAGTAGTGTAGTCAAACTGGTAGAATCACGTGGATTTTCGTTCCATTTCTGACCACAGTTGCTTTCCTAGTCTGACTTTTCTTTATAGATTTATATTCATATTTCATAATGTGTGTATATATATATATATATATATATATATATATACACACACACACACACACACACACACACACACACACACACACACATATATATATATATATATATATATATATATATATATATATATATATATATATATATATATATATATATATATATATATATATATATATATATTTATTAGGGGTGTGAATTGCCTAGTACCTGACGATTCGATTCGTATCACGATTCACAGGTCACGATTCGATTCGATTAATCCCGATACGAATTTATAAGTCGATTGTTGCGATTTTTTTTCATTCAAATTTAGAAAATACTAATCAGTAAGCTTGTAGAGTGTAAGATTTATATGAAAATGTATCATTTATTTATCTGAAATTTCAGTCTTATAGAGGTTGTAATCTGTTTCATGTTTGAACAGCATTAAAATAAAATATTAAGGCTTAAAGTTCTGTTCATATAACATTCTTCCATGCTCAAGGTGTGAATCCTAAAAAAAAAAAAAAAAAAAAAAAATCGATTCTGCCGATTATTGAATCGATTCGAGAATCGCTCGATGTAGTATCGCGATATATCGCCGAATCGATTTTTTTAACACCCCTAATATATATATAAGTTATATTTAAGTTAGACCAGATTTTTTTCCATATTAGTGCTGCAGCTAACGGCATTTTCATTATTGAATGTTGGGTTTGTTTTGATAAAATCTATTGGGTTAAAAATTGGGGAAGTTTCAAATCCAACTGGAACTTCCGTAAATACGGGGTGCGCAACACAAATTTGCCCACCTCTGACCTATATTCACTCGGTAGTTTTGTAATTGTCACAATGTGGTTTGATTTATTTTTGTGTGTCTTATTATTGTTTCAACAGATCATGAGTGGCAGTCGAGTCTTCATCGGCCGCCTGAGCCCGCACGCCAGAGAGAGGGACGTGGAGAAGTTCTTCAAGGGGTTCGGACGGATCCGTGAAATCAACTTGAAGAATGGATTCGGATTTGTGGTCAGCCTCGCCGGCCATTTGCGCCAAAACTTTCTTGAAGTTTTTATGTCCAGGAGAGAAATTTTAAACAAAATATCATTGCAGTTGTATTTTTCTATAAGCGAAGGGGAGAAATGCTTTTAAATCTTATCTTTGTGAGGGAAAAAAAAATCTAACTTTTTATTTATTTTTTCTCTCCCCCAGGAGTTTGATGATCACAGAGATGCAGATGACGCTGTGTACGAACTAAATGGCAAAGAACTGTGTAGTGAAAGGTGAGGTCTTCGCTGTCCAAAGTTCACATGCAGGTTTGCTTTATTTGCCGCTCACGTGGACTTTTCCCTCCCCCCTCGTTTGTTGCAGGGTCACCATCGAGCACGCTCGCTCCAGGAGAGGAAGGGGGGTCATGGGCAGTGGCGGAGGCAGCAGCTCCAGAATGGGAGGCTTTAGTGGGTATCGGCAATCGCGCAGTAGTGGCTCCAGGTACATGAGGGCTTCTTGAATAATTCAGTGTCGTAAAATATTTGAAAGTGTACAGAAAGGTGTTTTTTTTTTATTTTATTTTTTTATATAAATATGGCTGAAACTAGGGCATGGGCGATTTCAATCTCTCTCTCTCGCCCCTCCCCAGTCATTCAGGACGATTATGATTTTAATAAAAAAAATAATAAATTTAAAGGTATTAAAGGTTTAATTCATTCAAAAATAATTTCTCTGCAGAATGTTCGGACAACAATAATGTATACTGATTCTAAATCGGTTTCAACATACCCTTAACATTCATTGTTTGTGCTTTAAATGCCACAATCAAGTGGTTGGTAACTAGTGTAAACATGTCTTCAGCATTGGGCAAAATTTCAAATCACAAACCCATTTGGATAGAACTAAATAGGGGTGTTAAAAAAAAACCGATTCGGCGATACTACATCGCGCGATTCTCGAATCGATTCAATAAAAAAAAAATCGATTTTTTTTTATTATTTTTTTTTTTTTATATATAAAGAGCTCAGAATTGTTCATTCGGTAGTCTTACTGATTCAACGTCTTATCATCATTGCCTTTTTTTTGTGTGTGTGTGTGTGTGTGTGAATCGATTTTTAATCTTCCATTTTTAATGGAAAAATATTCAACAAAACGTCTGACTTCGGGTTAGGATTCACACCTTGAGCATGGAAGAATGTTATATGAACGGAACATTAAGCCTTAATATTTTATTTTAATGCTGTTCAAACATGAAACAGATTACAACCTCTATAAGACTGAAATTTCAGATAAATAAATTTTCATATAAATCTTACACTCTACAAGCTTACTGATTAGTATTTTCTAAATTTGAATGAAAAAAAATCGCAACAATCGACTTATAAATTCGTATCGGGATTAATCGGTATCGAATCGTGACCTGTGAATCGTGATACGAATCGAATCGTCAGGTACTAGGCAATTCACACCCCTAGAACTAAACAAAAACAACTTTTAATAATCCAGAAGACAAAACTCTTTCGCGATTTAGCAAATTTTCAACGATTCGATTTTTAAAATGAAGGTTAATAGAATTAATGCAATGCATTACCCAGCCCTAGCTGTGAAACAAGCACTCAATTTGATTATGAAAAAGTTTGCTGTAAAACGGCTGCCTTTAAATTTAGCAGGATCAATTTCCCACATCGTGTAGGAGTAAGTTGGCGCAATGATGGCAAGCCAACGAGAAATGGTTAAAAAGCAGAATGTTCACACCGTAAGAAAAAAAATATGCTTCATCTGAAGCGGAGCTCTGATTGGTTGTTACCTGAGCCTCGAGCAACTATAATGTCCTATTGAGTTGGTGGCAAAATGGCCACCCCCTGAGATGGTTAAAAAAAGGGCAAGTCTTGCTGCGTAACTCATATTCCACAAATGCAAAATTATCCTGTTATGTTTAGACTAGTAGGAGCACATGCAGCATGTCAATTTTATTTTTTTTGTGTTACCAGATGTCATGGCAGCAACATGCTCATTTTTTGTCGCGTGCGTCTGTGCAGGTATGGACCTCCGGTGCGCACGGACCACCGGTTAATAGTGGAGAACCTGTCGTCACGTATCAGCTGGCAGGTAAGACCAGTCTTGGCCTTTGTGCTCATTCCAAACACTCCATTGTTTAAGTACGTTTAGATTTTATACAACTAGATTATTATTTATTTCCCAAATTGATGCAACATTTTAGCAACGGGGCCAGGTCCAATATGGGTCCCCTTAGCCAATTGGCCAAACAATGCACTTTTTTTCCCTTTTTCTTCTCCCAGAGAGAGCAAGAGTAAAAAACGCAGCAGCTAACTGCTGTTTGAGTCTAGTAGTGTAATCAACAGCCTAGTATAGATGCAAGCTTGTGTAAAAAAAAAAAACAACGCGGCCAACGCACACCCTCCCCGGAGGGCTCACAAGTGTGTAGTGCCCTCTCTCCTGGTTGTGTTTCTGAATAGTGTCCATTTGGTGCCTCTCCTTACACGCAGTTGCCGCCGGTCTAAAGTCTTGGCTGGGCCCCGGTAGCGGGCGAAAGTGGTCTAGCGCAGGATACGGTAGCCTTAGGAGGTCCGTAAGGCCGGTCTGGAGGTTCTGTGGGCTGGCATCCCCGACTGCTGTAACGCCCTCTCAAATCTGCCGGAGGGCCACAAGCCGCCCCCTCTTTGGGGGGTGTTTTTCTGTTGCTGTGACGGGGTGTTGAGTGCCCCCCTCCCTCCCACTGCTACTTCTTGCTCTCTGGTGGTTCCGTACTTGTGGAGGCCTGGAGGTCGAGGTCGTTTCTCGAGGGCTTAACACTGCATTGGTTCCCATTTGCTATTTGGACACGTGGCGCTATGCTAATGTCTTCCTGGTAATGGACACGGTAAGTAGCAATACAACTCATGTGATTTGTGTTATTATCTTTTTGTTTGTTTGTAGCGGTTACCACTGATGCAAGTTCTTTACAGTGTACAGCCAGAGCATTGTCAGGGGTGGGCAAATTGATTTTTGCCCATTTGATTTTTTATTTTTTTTTTAAACGTACAGATGACTTGGCAAAGTGTTAAAACTTACATTTTATAATGGTGCAGTCAGCCCCCGTGTAGCTTGAGATAATGAAATGAGTAAATACGTTTTGACTAACCGATTTTTAAGAGGCTGCAGCTACGTTGATGCAGCAAACATGACTCTAAGTCAGGGGTCGCCGACCTTTTTTTTTGAAAGTGAGACCTTGAATTAAATGGTAATGAATTTAGTGCTGTCACTATCGAATATTTTTAGAATGGATTATTCAATCGACTCAGCGGATTATTTTGCATTAAAGAGTATTACGAAAGTGTTTTGAGGTTTTTATTTTGTACTTAGTATTCATATAGTGATTTTTATTTATTTATTTATTTTTATTTATTTTTTAAGGGTGGATTGATACTTTACTATGTTACCGGTTCGGTCATTGTTTTCAAAATAAAACGGGTTTGCAAATGTCTTATTGTGATTAAACACAGAAGATAATCAGTCTTCTTTCATCGAGGATGACAGAAATCAGTGAACAATTAATGTTGATATGCTGAAATCAGGATTTGGACAATTTTAAGTAAAAAAAAAAAAAAATGGCTCAGAATGATTACTCACTTATTAAAACAGTTGTTGATTAATTTGGTAATGATTACTTGTCGATTTAACTTTTGACAGCTCTAGACTACCTGGTGGCCATGGGCACCATGTTGGTGACCCCTGCTCTAGATGATGTAAATGCTCAGTGGGCTAGATTATTTTTGCCCGCCCCTGCACTATAGAAAAACTTCAACACCACATGATAGGCCAAAACTTAATAACTAGCTGTGGCGTCACTCAATCGTCAGTGGCTAAAGCTAATGGGTAATAAGGCCCTTAAAGTGTATTATTATTATTATTTTCCCTATTTTATTTTATTTTTAAACTGCGGAGAGCTTAATTTTTTATTTATTTTTTGTTAAATTCCAACCATATATTTTGCACCCAAAAAGTCACACAGCCCATTTCCACTGTGAGGTACTGGCTGGAGAAACTGAAGATTAATCCATGCCACACCAGACAACTTTATCATATTCAATACTGAAGCCCCAGTTAACAGGGCTCGTGTAGTGTTCCCAACACCCCCCCAATGACTGGACAAAGCTGCTCAGTCAATGAGCGACTCGCTGTGTTTTGTCGGCCATCTTGCCTCGTCAAGCAATCATAACCCCCCCTCCCCTCCCCAGTGTGCCAAGAAGGTACTGCACGGTGGAAAAGGGTCTGTTATAGTGACCTTTCCATTTCGAAAGTAGCTATAACTTAATTTTTTGTTAGTCTACAACATAACTAGCGTGCACACTAGACTAGCCAGTGAGAGTGTGTGTTGCTTTTGTTGCTGTGTGCTCATGTCTCTCCCCTCTAGGTGTGAACAAAACTCCGGTTCCTCAGGGGGCCGCCTTGCACTGCTCTTGTTCTAACTCGTGCTTTCACGCAGGACCTCAAAGACCTGATGAGAAAAGCTGGAGAAGTGACCTTTGTTGACGCACACAGGCCCAACAAAAACGAAGGGTGAGCTGTCTGGTGCCGGGTTAGCCCCCCCCCCCCCCCTTTTTTTTTTTTTTTTTTTTTTTTTTTTTTTTTTTTTTTTCTCCTCCCTGTCAAACACAAAATCTGACTCATTTCTCTCGGGGTTGGTCCGCAGGGTTGTTGAGTTCGCATCCCGAAGCGATATGAAGAACGCCATCTCCAAGCTGGACGGCACCGAGCTGAACGGACGCAAGATTAAGATCTTTGAAGACAGTCGCGGGTGAGTTAAGACTGGAAGCTTAGTTTAAAAAAAAATAAAAATTCTGGGTGGGGAATCAGGATCCATCTCTGAATCCCTCGATCTTCTTCTCACCCCTCCAGACACAGCCGGAGCCGTTCTCGCTCCCGTTCCCGCAGCCGCAGCTACTCGCGCAGCCGCTCCCGCAGCCGCAACCGTTCCAGGAGCCGCAGCCGCTCGCGCACGCCCAGCCGCACCCCGGAAAAGAAGGCGGCAAGCGGCGGCAGCGGCGGCCCCAAAGCTGGCGACCGCTCCCCCTCCCGTTCCAAGTCTCGCTCTAAATCCCGCTCCAAGTCTCGATCCAAGTCCCGCTCCCGCTCCCCCCGCTCCCGATCCCGTTCCCCGGCCCCCGCGCAGAACAACCAGTCGCGCTCCCGCTCCAGGTCCCGCTCGCGATCCCGCTCGGCGTCTGCGGAGAGCAAGCATTGAGAGGCAAAAAGTCGTGTACATGATTGTCCTTGTTGAATTCTACGATGGGATGGCTTCTTTAGCGTTTTTATTTTTTGTCATTCTTAGTTATTTTGGATGTGCTTCCACAAGATTTTTTTTTTTTCTAATATGTTTGTGCCCCTTTGTATAATTTGAACTGATCCATAATATTTGCATCAGAGCGAGTGTGCTTATTGCAGTGCAGGCACCATCGTTTGATTTGCATTCACTGCCCTCATCTTTGAACAAGATGCATTTCATTGGACTCTTTTTGACGTATCGTCAGGACGTTATTACATGCACGATTTCTAATCAGCCATTTTGTTCATTCAAAATAAAACTCACTTTCTTGTGATGGCAAAATGAGCAACGTTTTTTTGTGTGTATTGCCTCACATTATTTGTGTGTCTAAATAAACCTTTCACAAATTGAGTCGTGTGATTGATCATCGTACCTTTTCCAAACAACTGCAGATGCCTTCCGAGTTGATTCATGATGCTGTGTGCAGGTTAAGATGGTTTTAAAAAGCAAAAATATGGGCGCCATCTTTGTTTTTAATGATTCTTAAAGTTAAGCGGATTCCATGTGATGTTAATCCCTAAAAAGTCCATCCTACGCTCCCTGGTAACCTTAATGCTAAATACTGACTCATCTCTTCAGAAACCAAGTATGGTTTAAAAACAAAAAAAATTAAAATCTAGTTTCTTGGTATTCTAATACTTGTCATGTACACTTTTGGGGGCATTGTAACGTCGATTTTTGGGCACTGTTTTCATATACATTTTCATTAGCTGAGTAAAGTGAATTTTAATGAGTAAAACATTGAAAATTGTACTGGAAAACAAGTGGACATTTATTTTCCTTCGTGCACAGTAACCTGAGCTCAACTTAAGGAGTTATCAACCTGATAAGTAAACAAGTGAATGTGGGTCAAATGTTGCCCAGGGAACAAGTACGAAGGCAATGAATAACATTGAATTGAAATAATTTTAAAAGGCAATATAAATTAGTGAAAAATCAGTTTTCGTTGACTTTGGAGAGGCCCCGTGGTATTATTTAGAGTTCAGTTTTGTCTTAAAGGGGCATATGTTTATGTGATTAAAATGAATTAAAAATAATCTAAAAGTCAATCAACAATGCAAATTGGTAGAAAATCATCCATTTTAAGATGCCCCCATATTTGTGTGTCCCTTTTTTATGTATGTCACATTCCATTCCAGATACAATAATATCCATAACATCTATTTTATTTCTCCCTTAAAAAAAAAATAAAAAAATAAAAATAAACGTCTGTTCCAGCTCCGCCCCTCCCCTCTGCATGTGCACCACTAATCGGCCCTCATATGCGGGACGAGGAGCAGCGTGGTGGGCACAACAAGCCCCGCGGTCACTCGCTTCTCAGCGGGCTTGGCTTCCCTCACCCCCACCCCGCCCTTACCACCACACCGGCAACCACACCTCCACCAAGCCGAGCTGAGCGACGAGGGGCTGGGGCGGAGAGACACCGAGGCTCGTCCTCGACCGTCGCACTAGCGTGACCGAGGGACGCCTCGCTTCCAACACTTGAGCCGGCGTGCACGAACGCGACCCGGGCACCATGGCGGAGAGAAGTGGCCGGCTGAGCTTCCCCGGCAGTGGGGCTCTCAACAGACCAGTGCCGATGAATTTGTTCGCAACGTGGGAAATCGACGGCTCGTCCCCGAACTGCATCCCGAGGTAAGACCGACGCTGCGCCCTCCCGCATGCATGCGGCGTTCTTTTAAAACTTTAACCAATGCAGCCACTGCCCGGGCGGTGGCATCGACGACACAATTGCCACGCAGGGTTGCTGCGGGGGGTACCCGGGCCGGGCTTGAGACTCGGGGCGCCTGGGCCGCCTGCAGTCAGTGCAGTGATGTGTTGTGATGGAGGGAGGGATGCTCAAAAAAACCCAAAACGCCCAATCCATATATTTTTTTAAATGATGTAGCTCAAACAAACATAAATATGCATTTATACGACCATAACAGGTTGATATGAAAACAGGGTACAAGACAAAATAAGTATACTAAATATGCTAAACTAAGTTCAAGGATGCATATGCTAAGATAATAGTTTAACGACCCCCCCTCCCCCACAAAAAAAAATACATCTGCTGAAGTAAGAATTAAAATAAGTACACTCAACTGGAGGATAGTATGCTAATGCTAATCTAATTCTATATGAAGGTGGTTTAACAACTTTTCTTACACACGGTAAATTACAAATTAAATTAAATGTTTATGCTAAAAATGCTAAACTAAGATTTAAAATATGTTTACTCTAATATCTTAACTAATTATGCTCATCTAAGTATGCGTAAAAGAGGCTCAACAACGTTCTCATGTACAGTATGGTATTATTTGAAATAGGTACACTAAATATGATAAACTAAAATGGAGTTTAAATATTCTGATATAATAGCGTGACTAATTATGCTAAACAAGGCATACACAAAAGTGGTTTGGCTACTATATCCAACGTATGCTAATGATTTGAAATTAGTAACATGCTAAACTGAACTCTTAGATACATAATACTCCAATATCTTAACTCATTTTGTGACGCTAAATTAAACGTATTTGAAAGTGGTTCAAGAACTTTCTGAAATACGTTTTGAAAATGCCACGCAAAGCCCAAAATTGTCATTGTGGTACGCTACAATGACTTTAGCATGCAAAGATAAACTTGAAAATTTCTTATATTAACATTGGCTTTAATAAACTACACCAGTGTAAGGTCAGTACACTAATTTAGTTTTAAGATACATATATTAAACTAATACCTCCTTGACTAACTATGCTAAACTAATCTGGGTTTACTACAGTGCGTTGTTTAAATTACAGCTAGACTAGCTAAGTATGCTAAATTAAGATCAGGGATAAATTTGCTAACCTAATATCTAGCTAATTACTTTAAAATAACCCAAGGATATGCTAGCAATCTATAAAATAGCTAGGCTAGCTAAGTATGCTAAACTAAAACATGCTACTTTGAATCCTATGTTTGTTTTTCTAAAATGTGTCTTCTAAAATAAGCCCTAATGCTAACATAAACTCCTTGTTATCTTATTGAAGTGATGTTTCATGTTTCAATGGTGATGTTTTTAGGTTCAGCTTTTGAGTGTCCCTCGTGATTTTCTTTGTTCTTAATTGGAAGCAGTGATTTTTTTTTTTATTTCCCGATCTAATCCGTGTCCGCCATCATTTCTTGCCATGCCTGGAGGGCTCCGTTGGGGGTGTCTCAGAGGCGCAAAGCTATTAGGCAGCCAAGCTTCTTGAAGTCACATGTGGCTGTTCGCCCACACGCTTAATAAGTCTTCTTGATTCTTAATTGCAGCGCTGGGTTAAATGCTACAATTTGCTTTCCAACCAGACAATTGCTCTCATTCATGTTTTTGTGGTCACTTGTTGCAAAGCGGGAAGTCGAGAGCCCTGCTTTCACACCAGTGTTATTTGGCCAAGGTGCGCAAAACTGTTCAATAATTTGTAATTCTCTTTAAATGATGTAAATTCTGTATGTTTTATCAAGTCTGCTATATGAAATACTGTAAACTACAATGAGCATTGAGTATCACGCCTCTGGTAGAACAATCATCTTTGGAGGTTGTCGGGCCGGCAACGCTCGGGACACTCGCTCTTTTGTCCGCAAGGGATGCTCGCGCTGCGGGAATGCCGAGTAGGACGCCGGAGAGGGCGGCCAGAGCGTCTCTTTGTTTGGACGCTGCCCACTTTTGTTGGACTCCTCCTCCTCTTGCATCCAGGGAATCTTCTCCGTGGGAAGCAATGCTGACGTTAGCATCTTGGTTCAGTTTGTTTTGTTAGCATTAGCATTAACTTCCACTTACGAAGTCGGAAAAAAAAGAAGGACCCCGACTTCACCTACGGACTACAAGTGACGACCCCTTTGGGAACACAGACCGTGAATGGTAAAACACAATTTACTCGAGTATAAAACCAGATAGCTTTCTTCATTCATAAATATTCGACATATAACTTCACGTAACGCAACGTACGTGACAGTATGCCGCTATCTCCCGGCATGAAAATATACAGTGAACCACTGAACTGTATGGAATGCTTGTGAAATAAGATAAAACAATAAATGAAGCAAAATTACAAGAAGGTAAGTTTGCTGAACCAAAATAAAAAACAATTTACCACTATCCGACATTTTGGTTGTTTACTTTCCCCTTGAACGCTTTCAGGTCGGAACTAGGAAAAAACTAGGGATGTAATGATGTAAGGATGAATGATTTTTTAAAAAGATCACAATATTGTAAAAAAAAAAAAGAGAGCTCATACTAAAAAAAAACAAAAAAAAACCATACATAACAGCAATGCATATAAACCACCTACAATCTCTAATAACAATATTGAGGCACGTATTTGCTAATGCAAGCACACATTGATCGCTTCACAAGCAAATTAGCTTCCCCTTCACCTGACAATTAACATAGATTTTAAACATAGAAGGCCAAAACATCCCTCATGAAAATTAAATTGCACTAATAAACTAGCCACTAGAGGGTGCTGGAACTGCACAAATGAAAATCAACCTGACTTTTTAAATAGATGTGTTCCTTTTAAATATTGTGAACAGGACCACGACGATATTGTGGCAGTTTTAATATCACAATATCACGATATAGCCCTTATCGTGACATCCCTAGAAAAAAACAACTCGGATATATCTGACTTCCGACCATCCTCGAATGCAGCATTACTTCATGAAATTATATCAATGATAATAATTAAGACCCAAGTGATAATGGATTATTTATTTTTTTTAGGGCGACACCGAGTCCGAATAAAATTCCGATAACTGATTAATTTGAAAAATATACAATGAATAAAATTTTTTTTTTAGTCCCTTGACAAAAAAACAACGAAAAAAAACAATTAGAAAAAAATGTACAATTTATGCCCGTTTTAAAAGAGGTTGGTTGGGCCGTACTGATGACAAATAAATAAATAAATTGACTAATATTTAAAAAAAAAAAAAAAAAGTCAGATGTTTTTGTTTTAGGACATTTTACGCCACCTTGTTGTTAGTGTAGTGTCACAACATTTGTCGGAATACAGCATACGATTGGTCTTGTTGAAGCGCAGCTAATGGTGAGTGATATTTTTAATCATTTTGAAACATTTGTTTCTATGTTGGTCTTTCAAACATAACTTTACATGAAAATGGTTGCTAAAATGTTTGGGGACCGCTGCCTTTATACAAAAAAATACCACCAACAACAACATATTATGAAGTACTATACTTAGCTGGAAACTAAGCGTTGCTAGCTATGCTAAAGCAAAGTTTCCAGTAATTCAATGCTAATGCTGTCTGGGTGAGCGTCCACGCTAACGCTCGCTAACCTTGCGCTAACCTCCACTGGATCTTCATCACATTCTCTCGAAAAAGCCAAATTAAAGAATTTGAGTCAATCGTTTGATGCTGGCTAAAAAAAAAGTGGCCTAGTCGATGCTTCTTGTACTTGACATTACACTTCCTGTCCTCCTTGTGAATCTTAATTATTATGTAAGAGCGGCACGCTGACACAGCAAAGTCCTGGAGGATACGCGCATGCACACACACACACACACACACACACACACACACACACACACACACACACACACACACATGCACGGACAGGCTGACTTTGCTCAATTGCAGCTGTATTTGCTCTAATGCAATAGCTACAATAGCACATATAGCTAACATAGCTAAAATAGCATGCAGGGTGAGCCAAAGGTTTACATTTGCTAGGAAATCAATTTATTACATTTTTCAGGTGTTCCTTGCCATCATTTCCCTCCTGCCTTCCTTTCTACATTCATCCTCTCTTCCCTTGGAGTTACATCCTCCTTTCTTTCACTTCAGACCCGCTTTTGTTCTCCCTTCCTTCCTTCCTAATTTCTGTCCTCACTACCTCCTACCCTTCCTTCAGACTTGCTTTTTATTTTTGTATCCTTCCTTCATTTGCTCAAATCTACTTTTCTGCCCTACTTCCTCCTTTCTTTCACTTCAGACCTGCTTTTTTCCTTCCTTCCTTCCTTGGCAGCTTTTCTTCCAAGGGAAACACTTCTAATTCATGCATCCTTATGTCTTAGTTCCTTCCTTTGTTGATTTGCATGTGTTCAAAAAGTGACCATCGGCGTGCGAACATGGATTGACACGATAATAACAGCGCGTTACACACAACCTCTGAGGACTTTGATTGCGCTTTCCATTAGAAGGATTTCAACATAATAATCACACAAGCACATATAGCAACGATTTCTCGTCACCAAATGAACGTTCCCTCTCCGCGGCCTGGGAAATTAAAAAAAAAAGTTGATTCGAACGCTTCCAAATCTCCACTTGGCCGCGTTAGCAGATTAGCGGGGACTCTCACTAATGAACATTATTGTCCAAAACGGCTTTTTACCCGATTGTTTTACCCAGCTTCTTTTTTTTTCTGCTAATGTAGCTTACATTACTCATGATGCAGGCCTGCATCAAGTGAATTTCACTTTTTTTTTTCATTTTGGTCACACATCTGGGAAGTTTTCTAATGATGTAGTTGTCAAATGTTGACATTCTCATTTGGCACCAGCGCCTGTTTTGATTCATTTCATAGAATGATAATTTGTCATGTTTATTATTTTTGCACGTTGATTTGTTATATTTATTATTTGGCAGTCGTGCTCTCTTTCTCTGCATAATTTACGATATGAAAGCTGATTTGTTTCCAAATGTTGACTTAACAGACATTAGTAATTGATGGGAGCACCACTTGGCAGGCTGCTCTACTATTTATCATGAGAAAAAAAAACTTCAAAATAACAATCCATCTGTGATGCATTCATTTAGCATTGTAATGCGTTCATTCAGTTTTAATGGGGCACTGTTAGGCAGGTGTGTCGTACAATGGAGCCTCGATTTACCAATTTGCAGCAATTTGCCTAATTGAGGGAAGGGATCCTCCATTACATTAAAGTACTTTTTTTTTTTAACCAAAAAACGTCCAGTACAGAACCAAATTATTGTTAAAAAATGAAACTGTTTGAAACGTTTTAAAATGTATCCAAACTTAGCTTGTTGGTGCTTGGGGGAGGATAAAAGCGCGCAGCTGGTCTTCTTCATGAACCGTGATGGTAGCACTTCCTGTTTTACCTCCGTTATGATTAGATGCTTTTATGAAAAACAACAGTGTGTACTGTAGCACAAATAAAAAGGGTTAGGTTTAGGGTTAGAGTTAATTCAATAATACATTACAATAAAAATGTACATTTCGATCGCAATTCGCATATAATTGACGTCAACTATAAGTACATTAGAAATTGCAAAAACGAAATGATTCTCTTCCTCTCCTCTTCTTCCATCTCTCCATCCTCTGCCCGTTCCCTTTTTCCTGCCCTCGTCCTGCCTTGGCCTGTTCCCGTTCTTTGTGGCCCCTCCTCCTCATTCATCTTTTATTCATTTAGAAAATATGAAGAATATTCTCGCTACTCTGTGGCATCGATCCATATCGTATCATTTTCCCCCCCAGATAAGCACGCGTGTAGTTTATTTATTTATTCATTTTTTTACGTGTTTGTGTGTGCATGTGTGAGGCTAATTAAAAGGCGGCACAGTGAAACCGCTGCCAAAAATATTCAAGATGAAAAGAAGCCTGACACCAGGTCTGGGTGGCCTCTATCAATAAAAGATGAGGATGATGAGGATGATGATGAGGTGTGTATCCTCAGGGTCTTTAAGGAGTAAAAAGATGGTGATGATGATGATGACTTGCCCTTATCTTAATGACTCCCCCCCCCCGCGCGCCTTTCATCTCATCTTTCTTCCCTTTTGTCATTAGAATAAAAAAACAATTCCTGAATAATTCATCTGTTGGCGCTACACGCGATGTAGAAATAAAACACTTATTTTCATTTTACATCAATTTAATTCATGTATTTTTAATGGAACTCAATGCAAAATATAAAGTCAATTATGTATTTTTTTTTTTTTTACAAGACCTACTTTGCAAGTTAATTAAACCAAGTTAGCACGTGATTCTAGAAAAAATAAATACAAATACAATTAATAATAATTAAAAAAAAAATGTTTGAACATTTTTTAAATATTTTAAATTGGAATTTATGTGAAATGTAAAATGTATTATTCTCGTGAAATTTTTGTTCCTATGACAGCATTTGAAATAATGAATTAAAAATAGAATGATAAATCAAATGTCATTCAATATTTCATTTGCATTTTTTTTCAACAAACATTGTGTTCTTACAAATTTACTATTTAACCAGCGCAAGCTAGCATTTGGTTTGTATCTTTAAAAACGATGATTTTACAAAAAAGTGTGATAAATCCGATGTAATTTAATATTGTTTAGTTCATTATTTAAAATATGAAATCACGTGAAATACAAACTATAGATATTTTCATTTTATTAATAAACATTTGATTCCTTGTTGGCCTATGACTTTACAATTTATTTATCAACTAGATTTTTTCTCGACTTGCTGCAAATAAATCATAATTCATGATCTTAGAATCATATTTCAATTGTTTTAAGGATAAACTCTTTAAAACCGATTTGGATCTAGATTGAAACCGTATTAGACATTATAATCCCATTTTTGCTATATTTTTCTGTTTGACATGCATCATTGAAATTTTTCCATCGACTGGGGGGCTGCTGTGGATGCACACCACTGAACATTAGCATGTAATTCATTCTTTTCTCTCTGTATTGTTGTCCATATTTCACACGCAGCTTCTCTCACCTCCCACGTGCAAGCCAATTAATATTCATTCATAATTAATATATCCCAGGTAGCCGCGTGTTCTCTTCTACAAAGAGAAACGGGATGAAAGTGTTGGATTTTTTGCCTTTTAACTCTCAAGTTGTGGCATTCCCACGTCGCCAAGTAGAAAACACCTCCTTCTCTCTCCAGTGTTCCTCCTCATTTAAAAAAAAAAAAAAAAAAAAAAAAAAAAAAAAAAAGAGGCTGTGGAGGAGGCGAGCTTTAGCTTTTAATGATCCACTGACACTCAAACGCCAGGAAGGAGGACTTTGCCTCACTGACTCACCTGTTTATTATTGTTGTGTGTGTGTGTGTCTGTGTGTGTGTGTGTGTGGGGGGGGGGGGGGGGGGGGGGGTGTCTGAGCAACAAGAAACTTTATTAGGTTCTGTACAACTGGACTCAAAATCAATTCAAAACTTAATGTAAATATTTTTATAGATATTTTAATGTCTCCTTTGCCTAGCAAACCAGACTGGAGTAAATCATCACGATTCTTTGCGCATCTATAAATTGAAGCAGAAATCATTGTCAATCAAATCATTTTAAATCAAAAATCGTTCTGAATCGAAAATCAATTCTGAATTGAATCGCAGAACAAAACATCGGAATCGAATCGGGAGAAAGTCAAATATTCCCGACCCTATTCCCAAAAAAGACTGTTAGGTTCTGAGGTTGGATCCCAAAAGCGCAGACACATATAAGATTTTAATTCTTTATTCGCATAACATCGAGAGGCGTAGAAAAAACTTGATGAGACGAGAAACAATGAGAATGTATCGTGAATCACGAGACGCCAAGCCCCCTTGGGCTGTGGAGATGCACCGAAGAACAGAGGTAATAATCCGACAAACACACACTTTGACAAGGCGGGGTCAAGTAGGACTCAGACGCAGGCGTAAGGTAGGCCACCAAGGCAGCAGGTTTATTTCCGGCCAACAGAGCTCTCCTCTCAAACTGAGAGGAGAACAGGGAGGGGAAAAAGTGGAGAACAAAAAGCGCTCCACTAGGGAGGAAAAAACAGGCAAAAGGTACTGGGGACAACAGAAAGCGCTCCGCTAGGGAGGAAAAAGGGCACAAGGCAAAAGGGGTAACTAAAGGCGCTCCAAAAGGGAGGAAAAGGCACAAAAACAAGGCAACAACGCTAGGCAACATGAACGAGGACATAAGGACTGTGGACGCTTCCATGCACTGACGGTGACACTTCGGCACTGAGGGGAGAATGCAGGTGGCTTTTATTGCTGTAGGTGATTGGTGGCAGGTGGTGATAATCAAGGGCGGGGACCGGTAATTATGGAGCGGCAGGAAGGGCAAGTGACCTGGGGTGAGATGAGAGTTAGGTTTTTCAAAGTAAAACAGGAAACATGGATAACAAAACAAAAGCATGGCCGTCACACCGGTGGCGGCGTGACAGTACCCCCCCCTCAACGGCCGGCTCTTGACGGCCCAGGAATGTCAGGGTGCTCAGCGTAAAAGTCGTCAATGAGGGAGGGATCAACGATGAACCGGGAGGGGACCCATTGTCTTTCCTCCGGGCCGTACCCCTCCCAGTCGACAAGGTATTGCCTCCCGCGGCCCCGATTACGAACATCTAAAAGTTTTCTGACCTTGTAAACGGGGCCGCCTTCAATCATCTCTGGGGGGGGCGGGTTGGGTTCGGAGGGCACCAGTGGGCTTTCGTGGACAGGCTTGACTTGGCTGACGTGGAATGTAGGATGGACTCTGAGGGATCGTGGCAGACGGAGTCGAACGGCGGCAGGCCCTATGGACTTGGTTACGGGAAAAGGCCCCACAAACCGCGGGGCCAACTTTGGACATGGTACCTTGAGCCTGAGGTGTTTGGCAGACAGCCAAACTCGCTGGCCTGGGCGGTATTCTGGAGCCGGTCTCCTCTTCCGGTCGGCGGCCCTCTTTACCCGGTCTCCCTGGCGTTGAAGTGCCGTCCGGGCCGCCGACCAGACCTTGTGGCACCGACGGATCATGGCTTTGACCGAGGGGACCGTTGCCTCCTCTTCCAGTTCGGCGAAGAATGGGGGATCGTAGCCATGGACACACTTGAACGGGGTGAGACCTGTGGCAGAAGTGGGTAAAGAGTTATGTGCGAGCTCAACCCAAACCAGGTAAGTGCTCCAGGTAGTCGGGTTCTGGGAGACGAGGCATCGGAGGCCCGTTTCGAGTTGCTGGTTTAATCTCTCCGCCTGTCCATTGGCCTCCGGGTGGTACCCTGACGTCAGGTTGGCCTTGGCTCCTAGGGCTTTGCAGAATTGCGTCCAGAAACGGGAGATGAACTGTGGTCCACGGTCGGAGACGATGTGTAGCGGGAATCCATAAAACCGGAATATGTGGTGGATCATGATGTCTGCGGTAGTTTTGGCGGATGGGAGCTTGGATAGTGGAATGAAGCGAACCATTTTGGAGAATCTGTCAACAACTGTGAGGATTGTGGTTTTACCATGGGATGGGGGCAGTCCAGTCACAAAGTCCAATGATATTTCTGCCCATGGTCTGGATGGGATCGGTAACGGTTGGAGAAGGCCCATCCGGGACTGATTTGAAGTTTTATTGCGGGCACAAGTCGGACAGGCAGCGACGTATTCCTTTATCGTGGCCTCCATTGCCGGCCACCAGAATCTCCGGGCAACAGCATACATGGTCCTGCGGACACCAGGATGACAAAATAGCCGTGATGTGTGAGCCCAGTGTATTACCTGGGACCTTAGCTCCTCCGGCACGAAGAGTCGACGTGGTGGACATGACGTGGGGGGAGTGACGTTACGCAGCGCCTCCTTGACATCGTCCTCAAGTTGCCATCTCATAGCCCCGACTATGCAGTCACGGGGCAAAATTGTCTCAGGTTCAGTCTCCAATGGCTCGGACTCGTGGACTCTTGATAAGGCGTCAGCTTTGGCATTTTTACTGCCTGGCCTGTAAGTCAGAGAGAACGAAAAGCGATTAAAAAACAAAGACCATCTGGCCTGTCGAGGGTTGAGTCTCTTGGCCTGGCGTAAATACTCCAGGTTTCGGTGGTCAGTCCAGATCACGAAGGGGTGTTCAGCTCCTTCTAACCAGTGCCTCCATTCTTCGAGAGCTACTTTCACTGCTAGCAGCTCCCGATCTCCAACACAGTAGTTGCGTTCTGCTTTCGATAGTTTCCGTGAGAGGAACGCGCAGGGATGCGTCTTGCCGTCCTCTTGGCAGCGCTGGGACAGCACCGCCCCAATCCCAATATTCGAGGCGTCAACTTCAACCACGAACTGGCGTTTGGGGTCAGGAACTTTGAGGATTGGGGCGTTGGTAAATCGGATTTTCAAGTCATTGAATGCTCTTTCGGCTTCCGGGGTCCACATGAATCGGGCCTGTGGGGATGTCAAGGCGTGTAGAGGAGCGGCAATGGTGCTGAAGTTCCTTATGAATCGTCGGTAAAAGTTGGCAAATCCTAGGAACTGCTGAACCCTCTTTCGCGAGTCCGGCGTGGGCCAATCTCGCACGGCGCTGACCTTGTCTGAGTCCATCTCCACCCTTCCGGGTGAAACGACAAATCCCAGGAAGGAGATAGTGTTGACGTGAAACAAGCTTTTTTCCGCTTTCACGTACAGTTGATGATCCAGGAGGCGTTGCAAAACTCGGCTTACGTGGTCTCGATGGCTCGTTAGGTCAGGAGAGTATATTAGTATGTCGTCCAAGTAAACGTACACGAAGTGATCAATAAAGTCCTTTAGTACCTCATTTATCATGGCCTGAAAAACTGCTGGTGCATTGGTGAGTCCGAAAGGCATGACGAGGTACTCGTAATGTCCCCGGGGTGTGTTAAAACCAGTTTTCCATTCATCTCCCTCGCGGATCCGGATGAGGTGATAGGCGTTGCGGAGATCGAGCTTTGTGAAGATTCTAGCTTGTTGCAACTGGTCAAACACAGAGGACATCAATGGCAGTGGGTACCGGTTCTTAACCGTGATGTCATTCAAGGGGCTGTAGTCAATGCATGGGCGTAGGGATCCATCCTTCTTGCTCACAAAGAAGAAGCCTGCTCCTGCAGGCGAGGAAGACGGTCGGATGAGGCCGGCTTTCAAGGATTCGTCAATGTAACTGTTCATGGCTTGGCGTTCGGGTCCAGAGACCGAGTACAGTCTCCCCTTGGGGATGGTTGAGCCGGGAATCAGATCGATCGGGCAGTCATATGGGCGGTGTGGAGGGAGAGTCATGGCTTTGGTCTTGCTGAAGACCTCCCGCAGATGGTGGTAGCAGGAGGGCACAGTGTGCAAGTTCGGGTACTCTTCTTGAGCCGGTGGGACGAGAGTCACCTGGTGAACCTGGGCTGTGGAGTTTCGGGGTGCGGGTTGTTCCAACCTGTGAGAGCTGCAGTCTATTCCCCACTTCAGCACAACTCCAGTGTTCCAGTCGATTCTGGGATTATGTAGACGCAGCCAAGGGTGACCCAGAACCAAAGTGGAGGAAGCAGAATGGAACACATGGAAGCGAAGGGTCTCGAGGTGCTGTCCGATGTGCACTTCCAGAGGTTCAGTGATGTGGGTGATTCTGAAAAGTTCCTTGCCGTTCAGCGCTCGAGCCTGGATGGTTGACAGAAGTGGTTCGGTGGAGACTCGTAGTTGCCTCACGAGCTCCCAGTCCATGAGGCTCTCGTCGGAACCGGAATCGATGAGGGCTGACAGATTTGTGGTGACATTGTGATGGTTTATCTGCATTTGCGTGAGCCTGTGGTTCTTGGCGGGTCGGGGTGACGGAGGACTCACCGGTGACCCGCTCTTCGTGGTGCAGGATCCCACTAGGTGGCCAAGACCACCACAATAGAAGCATCGGCCCTCTCGGCGGCGGCGCTGTCACTCCTCGGGCGTTAGCCGGGCCCTTCCCAGTTGCATGGGTTCCTCTCTGGCGAAGTCCACCTCTCCTGGTTCAGGTCGGGAAGGAAGGATGGGTTGCGGCCTTCCGGGCCCCGGTGGTCGTGACCAGGGGGTGGGTTCCTCCCTCCTTCGGAGTCCGCCGATCTTAGCCAGTTCCCGGCGACGATGATCGGTGCGGATGGCGAGGGAAATCAAGGCGTCCAAGTCCGCGGGGAGATCTACGGGAACCAGAAGCCCTTGAATGGCGGGTGAGAGTCCTTTCAGAAAATGGTCGTGAAGTGCGATGGCGTTCCAGCCACTGCTCGTTGCCAACGTTCGAAAGCGAACTGCATAGTCGCTGACAGATTCGTTGCCTTGCTGAAGTCGGCTCAGTGCTCGTGCCTTCTCTCGGTCATTGTTTTCTGGATCAAAGACTTGGCGCAAAGCGATTCGAAAGTCCTGTACGCTTTGGCAGACCGAGGAACCCCTGGCCCATTCCGCGGTCGCCCAGGTTTTGGCCCGTCCCGTCAGGTGAGACAACATGAAGGCCACTCGGGATCGGGCTGTGGGAAATGCCTGTGGTAACTGTTCAAAATGAATGTCACATTCTGTGAGGAAAGTCTGACAGCGTCCGGGTTCACCGGAGTATCGTTCTGGGGAGGCCAGTCTCAATCCTACCCCGGTGAATGGCGTGGTCGGTACAGAGAACTCAGGGTGAGGAATCTGTCCAGTGGGAGCTGGCGCTCGACGCCGTGAAAAGCCTACCAGCTCGTGGACCTGGCTGGTCAATTCCTCCATCCGGGACAGCATGGTCTGTTGGATCCGGTCCTGGTTGTTGAGCCGGGCCTCCTGGCTCTGCAGTGCGGCCTCGACCATGCCTGCTGGGTCCATGCTGGCCGAAGTGTACTGACAAGGCGGGGTCAAGTAGGACTCAGACGCAGGCGTAAGGTAGGCCACCAAGGCAGCAGGTTTATTTCCGGCCAACAGAGCTCTCCTCTCAAACTGAGAGGAGAACAGGGAGGGGAAAAAGTGGAGAACAAAAAGCGCTCCACTAGGGAGGAAAAAACAGGCAAAAGGTACTGGGGACAACAGAAAGCGCTCCGCTAGGGAGGAAAAAGGGCACAAGGCAAAAGGGGTAACTAAAGGCGCTCCAAAAGGGAGGAAAAGGCACAAAAACAAGGCAACAACGCTAGGCAACATGAACGAGGACATAAGGACTGTGGACGCTTCCATGCACTGACGGTGACACTTCGGCACTGAGGGGAGAATGCAGGTGGCTTTTATTGCTGTAGGTGATTGGTGGCAGGTGGTGATAATCAAGGGCGGGGACCGGTAATTATGGAGCGGCAGGAAGGGCAAGTGACCTGGGGTGAGATGAGAGTTAGGTTTTTCAAAGTAAAACAGGAAACATGGATAACAAAACAAAAGCATGGCCGTCACACCGGTGGCGGCGTGACACACTTCTCGGTTTGTCTTAAATAGACAGTGAAATTATCGGATTGGCTGTGGCTAGACATGTGGGTAACAGGACTGACATGGAATTATCTGATTGGCTGTTGACCAGAAAGAGATTAAAGATTCTTGACATCACATAGCATTTTTCCACTTGAAACCAGATGATGGTTACATCAGTTCAAAACAGACACTTGACCTCACGGTCATGACCCAAACTTAACCCTTGCATGACCCAAACTTAACCCTGGCATGAACCAATCATGACACTTTGCACATCTATAAATTGAAGCCAAAATCATTGTCAATCGAATCATTTTGAATCCAAAATCTTTCTGAATCGAAAATCGATTCTGAATCGAATCACAGAACCAAATATCGTAATATTGGTCGTTTCTCATAGAGGATAAAGAATATATGCTTGTTTACTTACATACCACCATATCCTGTTTGTGTTCCAGTGCGGCATCGCCCATTCACAGACTCGTCCTGTCATAACATATTGTTCTGTGGTCTGACAGGTTGGGCTTAAAATCTATTTTGGGCTGCCATCCCGCACGCACACGCACACATGTCCCGAGCCCGCCCGTAAATCCCGCTGCTGAATATTGCATGAGCAGCCCAAGAGCCGACGGCAGACGTCTGAATAATGTGGACGAGCCACAGCTGATTGATTGTACACGCTGTGTGTGTACGTGTGTGTGTGTGCGCGTGGTCTGCGGTCACTTGTTTAACCATCTTGTGCTCAACACGAAACGTTAGCGACTTAGCACGATGCTCAGTGACAAGTGTGTCCCGATATTCATGACTGTGTTTATGTATTCCACATTGCGACACTGGCATGAAAGCACTCTGGCCCGCAGACTTTTTGAATAGTTGAAATATTCGTACTCGTTGAACTCTTTTCCCAAGCCGGTGCGTTCCCTCCCCCCGTGCATGACACGCTTGTTGCTAGGCAGAATTTGCAATTATCGTCCATGGTGCCTTGACATACGAGTCGAAATCAAACAAGTCAGTGTTGCTCATTGAAATGAGCTGAAATGTTAAACAAAAACAGAAAAAAACTACAAATCTTTTGGTCAAATATTTTTACAATGAAGAAAAATAGCACTGTATTGTAATATAAAAATATATATAAAAAAATCAAAATAAACCATAAAGATGGAAGAAATAAACTTAGAAATAAACTGCAAACATGAGCTGCCATAAAAATTATTTTTGTCACATTTATATTTCAATGTGACAGCTGTAAAAATGTTTTTTCATGTAAATCTAATCAGATCCACTGTAAAAATAGACAGCAAAACATAATTTATTTTCCTTGTTCGATCAGCTGCAAAATGAACTAAAAAAAGAAATAAACTGCAAACATAGTTTGAGCTGATGTAAAAACAGCCCACAGAACAATTTTAGTCACACATATATTTATATTTCAATGTGACAGCTGTAAAAATGTTCATTTTTGGGGCGTAAATCTAATCAGATCCACTGTAAAATAGACAGCAGAACGTAATTTATTTTCCTTGTTCGATCAGCTGAAAAAATAAACTAAAAAAAAAAAGAAAGAAATTACAAATATAGTTTGATCTGCTGTAAATAATGCAGAAAACAATTTTAGTCACACATTTATATTTCAGTGTGACAGATGTTCATTTTTGTCACTTAAATATAATCAGATCTGCTGTAAAAATAGACAGCAGAACATAATTTCTTTTCCTTGTTCGACCAGCTGCAAAAAGAAAAAAAAAAGAAAAAAACTTCATAGTTTGATCTGCTGTAAATAATGCAGAAAACAATTTTAGTCGCACATATTTATATTTCAGTGTGACAGATGTTCATTTTTGTCGCGTAAATATAATCAGATCTGCTGTAAAAATAGACAGCAGAACATAATTTATTTTCCTTGTTCGACCAGCTGCAAAAAAAAAAAAAAAAAAAGAAATAAAAGAAAAAAACTTCATAGTTTGATCTGCTGTAAATAATGCAGAAAACAATTTTAGTCGCACATATTTATATTTCAGTGTGACAGATGTTCATTTTTGTCACGTAAATATAATCAGATCTGCTGTAAAAATAGACAGCAGAAAATTCCCCCCCCCCACACACACACACACACCCACACACACGCACACACACACACACACACACACACTCAAATACATTGTATCTTCTTTGTTTGGACAGTTGCTGAAATTAAGGATAATTGTAATTGATAATTCATAAAAATAGGCAGCAGAATATATAACTATTTTTCTCAAATGAGCATGCGGTATTTTCTTTGTTCAAACAGCTGCAAAAATGTCATGTAAAAATAGCATGATCTGTTTTGTTTTTCTTTGCCTATTTTTCCAAACAGCTGTTTAAACATAATTAAATCAATAAAAAAATGAAATGTATAAATAAAAAATAGAAGAAATTATTTCCCTGTTATACGTGCCGATTTACCACTCCACGAATTCTGCCACATTCAGCAACAAGTGACTGACTTAGTAGACGATGCATCTCATTTAAATGACATTTTCCCAAAACTCTGTGCACCTTTTGATTTTTTTTCCACATGGAGTTGCAGCGTTGCCATGGTAATCGTCTTCCTCTTCTGGGCCTGTGCTGCTGATGTAGGTTAACAAGCGCACATCCATTACGGACAAAGTGGAAATGCATTTGGAGCGACTGTACTCTCGTGTGCTCGTCACATGGATGCTCCGAGAGGACGGTGCGTCATATTTATTGAGTGAAAAGTCAACAGGTCAACTTAGTGTATGTTTTTATGCTCATGAGACAGATAACATGATAACGGCCACCTGGCTCAAATACAATATATAGTGTCAATTCAAAACGCAGCGTATTAAGTGAAGTAAACCCCAAACGTTCTCCGCCCTTTCTGTTTTTCTGTACTCGTGAGTGTGGCAGCTAATTCGTGTGACTTTGCCTCGGGTGTTGCCTTTCCGGGAATCTGATCCCGCTGGCTGCAACTTTCCTCGCGAACCCAAAAGGTCGGCCCGCTCGAAACCCGATTCTCTGCAATCGATTTAAAAAAAAAAAAAAAAATTAAAAATGCACTGACGACGTGAAACTCTCAGAACCTCACTAAAGGACGATGAATTAAAAGAAAAAGAAAACTACGAAGGCTAATCTGACATAAAGTCACAGCATTAGCGCAGTTAGCGTAGCTTAGCATGCAGCGTGAAACACTTGCCTACTTTACAACTGTCTGAATTTGTTTAAAATAAGTTTCCAAACTATGCTAACACTCTTCGCAACATTCTAGCTCTTTCTAAAACATGTCCAAAGTCAATGGTGATTGTCCATATGAACAATAACAAGCTAATATCAAGAATTAGCAGTGAAGGCTTATACGTAAATTCCAGTTTGCTAGCATATCATGATCATTTGAGTTCACTACACATTCCTTGATCGGCATCATGTACTTTTTTTTTTTTTTGTCCCCACATGGTCCACTAATGCATCTGGACAGTAACTGAAAATAAATACATGAAAATAAATAATAAGAAAAATAAATAATAAAATATTTCTAAAAAAATACATGAAATGAATAATAAAATAATAAAAAAATATTTAAAAATAATAAAATAAAATCAAAGTAAATAATCCGCAACACTGTAAAAAAAAAAGTGAGCAATATTTACGTGAAAAAAAAAAACAATTTTTTTAACTCAGAAAATCTAAGTAAATTTCAGAAGAGAATTTTTCAAGTAAATTTTACTTGCATATTATTATTTTATTTAAAAAGAATAACTCAACTACCATTTAAGTTTACACATTTCTAGCAGTTCTAAAATTTACTTCAACAATTGCTGTAAAAACATTACACACAAGAACCAAGTAGCACATTAAAGTACACCTAACGTTTTTAAGTAAATGTAGAAACATTAAGTATATATAATTATGAAACCAAGGCAATATTTACAAGGCCAAAAAAATAATTTTTATCAGTGCATCTTTTTATGGATCTTTTCAACATCTCGCTATGTTTTTACTATTATTGGACCCTGGGCGACTTTGGTACATTTTGTGTCATCCTGTCTTGTTTGCTCAAAAATCTTGAAAGTCTTACATCACTGACACAGTGCCAGTCCATCGCCACACTGTACATTCATACATTTATATGCCATAGAAAACCATTATGAAGGCAACAAACAGCAGGCGGCGCTCATAATGGCATTTCCGCACTTGCTGCTCTTCTCATGATCATAATTGTCTGGAAGACGTCACTTAATCGAGTATCGCATGTCAGCACTCCACTGCTTCAATCCTTTTCATGCAGCATTTGAAAATAGATGGAATTTTCCATCAGAAAAAAAAGAAAAGAAAAGAAAAGAAACAGGGCTGAGAGTGCATGAAAGCAATGTCAAGGCTTCATTAAATGTCTCCAATCTCCGTCCGGGCTTTTAATAGACTTGCTCACCTTGAAACGGCAAATAACCCCCACAAAGGATAAGAAGAAAAAGTAAAAAGAAGTCACAGAAAATGTTGTTTGCAGCTTTACTGTCAAATGTTCTGTTTGAACTGCAGCAGATGGAGCTGTGGAGGAAAAAAAATGCTGCAAATCCGGATAAAAAGGGAATTTTCAGTAATTTATGTCCATCTTTAATCGTTACTGTCTGCTCCAATGGTGGCAAAATGGGGCAATACCCACCAGCTCCAACAGATGGAGCTATAGTGAAAAAAGATTGGCTGTGAATCAAGAAATTCATTTTCACTTTTAGCCGTTACGGTCCACTTGCATCAGGTCGCAGTTGGGCAGTGATGATCGTCTTATTCCTTCACCGGAATTCGTGTCCCAAAACTTTTGTTCGTCCAAGTCTATCATGTGACTTAGCGATTGCATAATCTTCAGCCTAGCGCCACGCTGACCTCAGCAAAGGCTGGCGAGCCCGCATGTCCTTTGGGGTGACAGTGTGCGTGCGTGTGTGCGTGTGACAGAGAAAAAATCAGCAGCTGCCAAGTGCGTGCGACACGGAACGTAGCGCAGCATAAACAGAGCAGATGGAAGGCGCAGCCCTGCACACACTTGCAAGTTTTTCGGTGGCCAACACTTTATTACACAGGCGGACACCGTAAACAAACCTGGAAGTAGCTCAGACAAAACCAACCTATTTTTTTTTTCAAATTTTATTTAATACAGAGCAATGATTCAATATTGAAATGACATTAACTTGTTGATCGTACAAATTGAATGCAGATCAGAATTTAAAAAATTATTAAATAAATACGAATATATTTTAAAGGTATTTTACATAAAACCTTCGTTATATATAACATAATATTGATACATTATTTTTAAAATATTCTAAAAATTGAGTTCAAATAATCTGATTGTCCTCTCCTGCACGGACATGAGATATATCGTTTAATATATATTTTGCATTAAATGCAGATCACTAGTAAAAACAAGTTATTTTAATAATTAAATATCAATAAAATACAATATAAAAACCTCTAGGTAGAGCATGATATATTATCATACATTTGTATTTATTATTTTTTTTAAATAATATAAAGAAATCAGTGCTAAAAGTATGAATAAAAGACATCTCCCCGTGCCTGCGTGGGTCTTCTCCGGGTACTCCGGTCTCCTCCCACATTCCAAAGACATGCATGGCAGGTTAACTGGGCGCTCCGAATTGTCCCTAGGTGTGCTTGTGCGTGTGGATGGTTGCTTGCCCTGCGATTGTCAGGGCTCGGAAGCGTGGTGGTGGACCCAAGTGCAGGAGGTGGAACGAGTCAGGGAGGCAGAGGTGCTCAAAAGGAGTCAATTTAATCAAACAAAAAACTAAAGTGGCAAACAGGCTTGGTGACAAAGAATAACAAAATACCGACAGGAAAAACTATACAAGAGTAGACTTAACTATGGCAAGCAAGAACGTAGGGAAACAGGAAAAATGAACCGACAAGAACTGAAACGAAAACCGATGACTAAGTACACACACTAATTACACACGACGAGACACAGCTGGGCAAGACACAAGTGGAAGGGGGAGCTGATTGGTTGACACATGAGGAAGGGCAGGCAAACACAGGTGGACATGGCAAGGCTTAACGAGACTAGGGAAGACAAGAAAAGCAGAACATAAACATGACAAACTCAAAACCCAACAAAAACAAAGCAAAACCTACCCCAAACAGAACCAAAACATGACAGTACCCCCCCTTCAAGGGACAGCTCCCAGATGTCCCATAAGGTCCATAAACAACAAAAACAGGCGGGAGGGTGCGTGGCCCACTATCGAGGGCAGTCCAAAAAAAACCAAACAAAATGCCAAAAGCCTAGAGGTGGCCAGACGAGGAGTGCCCAGAGGGCCAGTCAGGTGGGCGTCCCGGACGCCAGACGAGGAGTGCCCAGCGGGGCCAGTCTGGTGGACGTCCCGGACGCCAAACGAGGAGTGCCCAGCGGGGCCAGTCAGGTGGGCGTCCCGGACGCCAAACGAGGAGTGCCCAGCGGGGCCAGTCTGGTGGACGTCCCGGACGCCAAAGGAAGAGTGCCCAGAGGGGCCAGTCTGGTGGGCGTCCCGGACGCCAGACGAGAAGGACCCGGCGGGGCCGGTCAGGAGGGCGTCCCTGACGCCCGACGAGGAGGGCCCGGCGGGGCCGGTCAGGAGGGCGTCCTCGACGCCCGACGAGGAGGGCCCGGCGGGGCCGGTCAGGAGGGCGTCCTCGACGCCCGACGAGGAGGGCCCGGCGGGGCCGGTCAGGAGGGCGTCCTCGACGCCCGACGAGGAGGGCCCGGCGGGGCCGGTCAGGAGGGCGTCCTCGACGCCCGACGAGGAGGGCCCGGCGGGGCCGGTCAGGAGGGCGTCCTCGACGCCCGACGAGGAGGACCCGGCGGGGCCGGTCAGGAGGGCGTCCTCGACGCCCGACGAGGAGGGCCCGGCGGGGCCGGTCAGGAGGGCGTCCTCGACGCCCGACGAGGAGGACCCGGCGGGGCCGGTCAGGAAGGCGGCCGCTGGCCGGGCGCCGCCAGAACTGGTGCAGGCGAAGGCGGCCGCTGGCCGGGCGCCGCCGGAACTGGTGCAAGCGAAGGCGGCCGCTGGCCAGGCGCCGCCGGTCGAGGAGCAGGAGGCGGCGGCCGCAATCCATGCGCCGCCGGACGAGGAACAGGAGGCGGCGGCCGCAATCCATGCGCCGCCGGACGAGGAACAGGAGGCGGCGGCCGCAATCCATGCGCCGCCGGACGAGGAACAGGAGGCGGCGGCCGCAATCCATGCGCCGCCGGACGAGGAACAGGAGGCGGCGGCCGCATTCCATGCGCCGCCTGACGAGGAACAGGAGGCGGCGGCCGCAATCCATGCGCCGCCGGACGAGGAACAGGAGGCGGCGGCCGCAATCCATGCGCCGCCGGACGAGGAACAGGAGGTGGCGGCCGCATTCCATGCGCCGCCTGACGAGGAACAGGAGGCGGCGGCCGCATTCCGTGCGCCGCCGGACGAGGAACAGGAGGCGGCGGCCGCAATCCATGCGCCGCCGGACGAGGAACAGGAGGCGGCGGCCGCAATCCATGCGCCGCCGGACGAGGAACAGGAGGCGGCGGCCGCATTCCATGCGCCGCCTGACGAGGAACAGGAGGCGGCGGCCGCAATCCATGCGCCGCCGGACGAGGAACAGGAGGCGGCGGCCGCAATCCATGCGCCGCCGGACGAGGAACAGGAGGCGGCGGCCGCAATCCATGCGCCGCCTGACGAGGAACAGGAGGCGGCGGCCGCATTCCGTGCGCCGCCGGACGAGGAACAGGGGGCGGCGGCCGCATTCCGTGCGCCGCCGGACGAGGAACAGGGGGCGGCGGCCGCATTCCGTGCGCCGCCGGACGAGGAACAGGAGGCGGCGGCCGCAATCCGTGCGCCGCCTGACGAGGAACAGGAGGCGGCGGCCGCATTCCGTGCGCCGCCGGACGAGGAACAGGGGGCGGCGGCCGCATTCCGTGCGCCGCCGGACGAGGAACAGGGGGTGGCGGCCGCATTCCGTGCGCCGCCTGACGAGGAACAGAAGGTGGCGGCCGCATTCCATGCGCCGCCTGACGAGGAACAGGAGGTGGCGGCCCGGGCGAAGCGGCCAGGGGCTGCGGCGGCAGCGGCACAGGCGAAGCGGCCAGGGGCTGCGGCGGCAGCGGCACAGGCGAAGCGGCCAGGGGCTGCGGCGGCAGCGGCACAGGCGAAGCGGCCAGGGGCTGCGGCGGCAGCGGCACAGGCGAAGCGGCCAGGGGCTGCGGCGGCAGCGGCACAGGCGAAGCGGCCAGGGGCTGCGGCGGCAGCGGCACAGGCGAAGCGGCCAGGGGCTGCGGCGGCAGCGGCACAGGCGAAGCGGCCAGGGGCTGCGGCGGCACAGGCGAAGCGGCCAGGGGCTGCGGCGGCAGCGGCACAGGCTGTGGCTTGGGTCGCCTCTGCCTCCTCCTCTGTCTGCGGGAAGCTGGGGCTGTAGTCACACCAGCCTGTTGACCAAGGGACCGGGGAACTCGAGACAACGGGGAACCAGGTGACGCGGAAACAGGTGCTACTTGACGTGACGGGGAACGTGCAAACAAAAAACTATAAAAGCTTTCACTCGCACTCAAACCAAACTTGGTGTGCTCACTCACTTCACAATCATCCTCTAACTCTGAATCAAAATCAAACTCGGGATCGTGGTCAACAAAAACGTGGGGTGACAAAATCGTGTCATAAGGAAGTGCCCGGGGAGACTCACTAGGTGAACAAAAACTGGTGTCAAAATCAGAAATGTTTAACTCTGTGTCTGTGAGTTCCAAATCAGAATCACTTAAATAACTGTAATGGGAATCATAAGGTGGTGAACTGGATAAATAGGTTTTAACAGGTGAGGGGAACACGGAGACACAAGTACCAGAAGAGAAAGCTGAACCCACATAGAGGGAACGGGGTTGGTCAACAGGCTGATGGCGTCTGGGAGCTGGCCGACGTCGTGCCGGTCGGCACCGGCTCCCTGCTGGGTCCTTTCGTGGTCGGTTCATTCTGTCAGGGCTCGGAAGCGTGGTGGTGGACCCAAGTGCAGGAGGTGGAACGAGTCAGGGAGGCAGAGGTGCTCAAAAGGAGTCAATTTAATCAAACAAAAAACTAAAGTGGCAAACAGGCTTGGTGACAAAGAATAACAAAATACCGACAGGAAAAACTATACAAGAGTAGACTTAACTATGGCAAGCAAGAACGTAGGGAAACAGGAAAAATGAACCGACAAGAACTGAAACGAAAACCGATGACTAAGTACACACACTAATTACACACGACGAGACACAGCTGGGCAAGACACAAGTGGAAGGGGGAGCTGATTGGTTGACACATGAGGAAGGGCAGGCAAACACAGGTGGACATGGCAAGGCTTAACGAGACTAGGGAAGACAAGAAAAGCAGAACATAAACATGACAAACTCAAAACCCAACAAAAACAAAGCAAAACCTACCCCAAACAGAACCAAAACATGACAGCGATTGGCTGGCAACCAGTTCAGGGTGTACCCCGCCTACTGCCCAAAGCCAGCTGGGATAGGCTCCAGCATCCCCCATGACCTTTGTGAGGAGCAAGCGGTTAAGAAAATTATTATTATTTTTTTTTATGGAAATCAGGTCAATAACTATGTAACCTAAGTGTTAGCCTGCCAAGTAGAAATGGATCAGCACCATCAACACGGATCCTCTTAGAAATAACTCGGTGTTCTCTTAAAAATAGCTGTTCTTTAAAGGAGATTAATTCTTAGAAAACACTCCGCCAATTTAAACCCACTGTGGTGCATTCCAAAACAAAGAACGCCATCCAAGCCCAAACGCGGCTGGAAGATATTTAGCTCCATCTGCCTCCGCATCCCGATCCCGACCGGCACCACGCTCGGAACCGCATCACAGAATGCATCTATTGTCATTGCGCACGCAGGCCAGAGAAGACAATACGTGCCTTCACGGGGGCCGGCGGCGGCCGTGCCTGGGGCTTCTCGGGGCTCGCGTACCGCGATTCCTGCAGGGAGAAAGGTCGCCATTGAAAGTTGCCTCAAACCTCCCATTGTCGGCCAGCTTTGTCTCAATGTTTGCTTTTTTGACGTTTCATGCGTACAGGGGATCAGATGCTTTCGTTTTAAGAGTTTTTTTCTTATGGGTTTTTCACAACAATTCTGAAACATTTTTGAAGTTGAAGTTTAAACATAAAACAAAGAGATTTCCAATTTGTGTCTATAACCAAACATTTGTGGTTTACATACGAGTCTTGCTAGCTTAGTGCTAAAACACAATGCTAAACACCATAAACGCGCTAACAAAACTAGCATCAATGCTACTGAAGTTATACCTCTTAAAAGTGAGCTCAGCCAAAGATATCAAACCTTGGTCTGACCAATTAATTGTCTTGGCAATTTAATCGGCTAATATGAGCTGTTTTAAAATCTGAAATAAATCTGTCAGGTTTACCTGTTTGACATCACTTAAACACAACACAAAAAGGAGAGAAGACACTCAGTTCAAAGCTCATGAGGAGAGAGGAGAGAAACTGACTGATACAATTCACTACTGCACTCTCTGAAAAAAATCGCCTCCTCACCCTCTTTTTATTTGGTTTTCACGCCCCTAGTTACATGGGTGTTCCAACCCTAATAATGCAAATGCAAAACATAGTTGGAACACTGTGTACTTGTTTGTCTATGTATGTGTGCATGTGAGTGGAAGATTGCTGAGTACATGTGTGGTCAAGTTTGTAATCATTTCTTAACAGAAAACAGCAAGCCGGCCTCAGCAGACTGGCTCTAACCATTCTGCATTCTTCAAATGTGTTTATACCGATTTTTCTCTCTGTTGTAAAGTTAAACAGATACAAACAGACAATGTAAAAACGCTCAAATGTTTTGTCTGTAATTAATATGTTTTAAACAATAAAACCCCCCAAAAAGAATTTATTTTATTCATTATACAGTATATATTTTTTAATTAATCGGTTATTGGAATTTTATTCTGCCAAAGATCAGAATCGGCCACCAAAAATCCATATCCGTCAGGCCCTCGTCAAGTATCTACCTAGCAACAAGTCGGCCTCCCAATGTGACTTGAGAAGAAAAAAAATCTGAACAATAAGTTCTGCTTATGCCGTTCACCCTGTCCTTTCTCAACTGTGTGAGGCAGCAGGTTGGCAAGAAAACAGCTTTTTTGTCAGTGGAGAAACGATTCGCTGGCCAATGTTTAATCGGAGAGGTCAGTGGTACAGAGTGCACCGTGGGGGCTCTCAAAAGGAGATGATTCATGGTGAGCCTCTTGGAATAATTTAGTCCAATAGAACCAAAGGGTTCCTCCCCCACTAACTTTTGTCTCGTGCAGGAAGTGTCTGAAAACATCCCCCCAAATCCCACCCGCTGTCTCGCACTCGCACAATGCCACCCCCTGGATGGATCCCCCTCCACAGTCCTTCCGGGGTGCCCATTTGGTCGTGTTGGCAGAGCTCCATGCGAAAGCGGGGAAAACTAGAACGACGTGCTTTTTATTTACGTGACTGTGTGAATACTTTTTAGAAATGTGTTGCATTTATTTTGTTTACATAATTCATATGAAAGTATTTGAGGTGATATAAATTATTTTAATTCATGTGTACTTTTTGTCGTTCTATCTGCTGCATCATGAAACAAAAAACTAATGAATGTGTTGTTGTGGCAGAGCAGAATAATGCCCTCTATTGAGACATTTTTGTACTGCAATGGCCTTTTCCCAACAGGCTTTGCAGTCTGACTCTGAAAAAGCTGGTGGTGCTCAGAGAACTGGACAAGGAGCTCATCTCCGTGGTCATCGCCGTCAAAATTCAGGGCTCCAAGCGCATCCTGAGGTCCCACGAGATCGTGCTGCCGCCCAGTGGGTCCGTCGAGACAGAGCTGGCCCTCACCTTTTCACTGCAGGTGCAAAGACAAAAAGATCATCCAGTACAATCGCTATTCATGTGCGATGCATTAGCACACTCCAGTGTTAATAAAACTCACTCATTCACGACTCGCCAACTAATTCACTGACTGACTAAATAAGTCACTCATTCACTCAACAAAATCATACACACGCACTCAACTCAGTTAATTAACCAGCAAACTAACTCACAAATATCTAATTCACAGCCCACTCACGACGCATATCAAATAATGAACTAATTCACTCACTCACTCACTCACTCACTCACTCACTCACTCACAACTAGCCAACTAATTCCATTATTCGCTCACTCTCTGACCAACTCACTCACTCACTCACTCACTCATTCGCTTGAAATATTTCCAAGTGACTTTATTGCAGTTGACGTTTGGCGTTCCCCTTGTGTCGTCAGTACCCTCACTTCCTGAAACGTGAGGGCAACAAGCTTCAGATCCTGCTGCAGAGACGCAAGCGCTACAAGAACCGCACCATCTTGGGTTACAAGACGCTGGCCGTGGGCTCCATCGACATGGCCGAGGTACCGGCAACCAATCGCTTTCAACGTTGACAAACAACTTTTTGAACCAGTTCATATCCTAGTGGTATCTCATACCACCTGTTTTCAGATGACCACCAGTTTATTTTTCTTGGACCGGTGCCTAATTACTTTTTTACGAAGAAGCGCATCCCAAACACTTTTTTTTTTTTTTTTTGTCATCCTCCAGGTGATGCAGCATCCGACGGAGGGTGGCCAGGTGCTGCCTCTCTGCAGCCACCAGAAGGACCTCCTGGGGAAGGTGGCCGAGATCTGGATATTCTCGCTCTCCAGCCAGCCCATCGACCACGAGGATGGCAGTCTGCAGGCCGGACACAAGATCAAATGCTCCGGTACCATCTTCAACGTCCCATCCCGATAGAGGCTGTGTTTGGAGTCGTTCATCATTCCATCTCCCTAATAGGAATTTTTTATATTGTGGACAATGTAGTAGCATTCGTCAAATTTGAAACACTAAGAAACTGTGGTGGATCTTCCATATTTTCAACTGAATGCCTTTCTGAAATCAGGAAGTAGCTGTTAGCAAATCTACTGTTAGCATGTTAGCATTGTATCAATTTTCACTGGTCATAAAGTAGCACACACTTACTTAGAGAAATGTAAATCCTTGTAAAGTTTTTCAGTCTGCTGTTTTGCTGTGTGTTCACATATCAACTTTTCAGGTTACAATCTTGCTATATGTTAGCGTAACAAATACCCGACATTAGCATTTGCACTCTTTCAGAATAGTACCTCTCCACAGAGTGTAATATACTTATCACTCGACCTTTTCTCCACAGTTTGATAACTCGGTAGCATATGAACTGTTAGCATTTTAGCAACAGCCGTTGGACAAATTTAAAACTTTGTGTTGAGACCAAAGTTTAAAATACAGGGAGTCCTCGAGTTACGTCGGAGTTACGTTCCTACGTTAGCGTAAGTCGAATTTCTCCATTAAAGTCAATATTTACATCAAAATAATTTGCATAAAAAATCTAAAATACATTTAAATAAAAAAATAAGATGTTATACTTACCATTACTGCTTAGAGGTAAATGGAAAAGAAGGGGGGGGGGGGGGGGGGGGGGGTTTGATGTGTGAAAAAGAGGGTGAAAAACCCAAAGATACTCCCACAAGTGCACAAGCGCTAGCACTAGCTAAGGGCTAAATAGTGGACGAGGGGCCAACCAAAATGGCGGACGGGGCCAAAATGGCGGAGCTTGTGTAACCGTTGTAAAGTCGAGAAGCCTTAGGTCGAGTGCGCCTTAACTCAAGGACTCCCTGTCCTGCAGTTATGCTCAACAAATTCAACCTCACAATACATAATTCACGAATGTGTGTTTTTGGAATTGCAACAAGGAGCAGGCCAGTACAAAATTTCTGTGGAAAAAAACCCAATATATTTGTTTAATATTTATTACGGAATGTCCAGTTTATCAATGATGTAGTTAACGGTGAACCTGAGTAGTGTTGACCGATTCTGAACACTTCTTTTTCTTCTTGTTCAGATAATTATTCAGAGGAGGAGTACGAGAGCTTCTCCTCAGAGCAGGAGGCCAGCGACGATGCCGCACAGGCTCAGGTGGGATTGTCAAAATGGAGGGGAAAAAACAACAACAAACATACAAGGACGGAAGTTAAAAGCATTTTTCTGGGTATTTTGGTGGTCTTCAGGATCTGGAAGATGATGACTATGATGTGCGAAAGCCAAAGAAGCAGAGAAGGTCCATCGTCAGGACGGCATCCATCACAAGAGTAAAATAAATTCATTTGATAAAGATTTTTTTTTTTTCAAATTAAGCTAATTCTATAGGAAGGGTGAAGGTGAAAGTCAACTGTAAAATGAAACTAATACTAAAGCTAAAATTAAAGTTAGCTTCAAGCAAGGCTAAACCTAATGGTAAGTTAAAGCCAACACGAACGCTAATGCTAACAAACGTCATCTAAAACATTAACATAAGCTTGGAGTTCAAAGTAAAACTACAACTGAGATTAAACAAGCTAAAACTAGAACTTTAGGTGACATTGACAACATTGAAACTAAAATTAAAGCGTGACAAATTAAATCTGGAGCTAAAGCATTATCTGAAACAAATGCTAAACAAGCTAAGGCTAAAGCTACCATGAAGGGGGAAGGGGTACGTGAACTGTAACATAAAGCTTCATCTTAAACCAGAATTAATGTAAATCTAAAGTTGAAACGAAAGAGAAATGTGAATGTATCTTAAAACTAATGCTAAAGCAGACTAATTGTTCATTTTATGCTCTTTTAGCAGCAAAACTTCAAGCAGAGAGTGGTGGCTCTTCTGAAGCGATTCAGAGTGTCTGACGAGGTGACCGACACTTCACGATAACGAAGATGACGACTGCACCTGCAGGCGGTAAATACTGCACGTGTGTGCACTAAGGTTCTGGACTCGGAGCAGGATCCAGCCGAGGTCCCTCCTGAGGTGGAGGAGGAAGATCTGGACCTGGATAGTGTCGAGTTTGACAACCCCAGCGATAGCGGACCCGAGCTGGACGACGACGACAGCGTCCTCAGCACGCCTAAACCCAAACTCAAGTGAGAATGTGTGACGGTGATATGACATTGTTTTTTTGTTTTAGTTTTTTACCCCCAAAAATATAATAATGTTTAATATAATAATAATAATAATATTAATAATAATAATAATAATAAATTCAATTTGTAATGCACTTTTCATCAGCATGATCTCAAAGTGTTACAGAGAAAAGAATAAAATAATTTAAAAAGAAAATAAATAAAAAAATAGAATAAAATCGTATTCTTAATTAGATATCATAGGCCTTTCTTAATATATAAAATCCCAAATTAAATGAAAATGTTAAAAATATATACATATACAAATTTAAATAAATAAATGTGTATATATTGTTTTTGATTTAGAAAAAATATACTTTAGCACATAAAAATGAGGAAGTGATACAAAAATATTAATAGAATATGTTAAACATGTATACATGTACAGTATATGCATTTTTTTTTTCTGATGTACGGAAAGGCAAATAAGTTATAAGTATAATGAGAAAATCAATGTGCACTGTTAAAAGTATCAATTTCTATATAAAAATAAAAACACTATATATATTTTTAAATACTAAATACTATACTAATATTCACATCACAACATAAATGAAAGCAGAAAAAAACTGAGAATGTGCTATAAGCTTAAAAAAAAGGAAAAATATATGTATATTCGCATTAAGAAATATATTGACTGTGAATAATAAATGGAAGTAACATCAAAAATGAGGATATTGCGATATAATTTTGTTAAAAATAAATAAATATATCTTTACAAAAAGTAAAATCATATTTAGACCTAAATATATGTATAAAAGCAATACATGGAATTTAATGAAAATTACTGTGTGTGTGTATACATATATATATATATATATATATATATATATATATATATATATATATATATAAAATCTAAAAAAATAAAATAAAACATGAAATTGTGAAATATTAATACATTTTTAAAATTATTTCTGAAAAAAAAAATATATATATATATATATAAAAAATGTTACCCATTTCATCCATATCCCATTTTAGTCATTGAAGATACTTGAAAAGGAGGAAAAAAAAAAAAGTTATTCATGTACTTTTCCAGGCCGTATTTCGAGGGTCTGTCCCTGTCCAGCTCGCAGACGGAAATCGGAAGCATCCACAGCAGCCGCAGCCACCGCGAGCCCCCCAGCCCGGTCAGAGCAGCAATATGTCAATTATCAATACCAGCGACTGGATTCATATTCATACGTTTGTGCACTTACGCCAGATTGAACCCGACAAAGACAAATGTGTCGGTGAGGACAATGTGTCTGACAACATCTCCTATGTGAGTGCAAACACACACGGACACGCAGTGATGCTAGTCAATATTATATTATGGAAGCGATTTTTCTCAGGAGCATCCTGAGGCGGTGACGCCGACCACGGAGCTGGAGATGGACAACATGGACACGTTCTTGGACAGACTTCCCCCAAGTGGCAAGATGACCAAGACCGAGTCGCTCATCATTTCGTCCAACAGGTAAACAAACGGGACTGGGAAATGTGGAACTGACTACACTACACATGCGCTTTTTTTTTTTTAAGAACCACTGATCGAGTCCAACCCATGATTGATTGACTCATGAATGAAGCTGACACTTGACTTTTCCCAGGCAAGAACCCAAAATGGCGGGCAGGCGAGGTCGCAGCACGTCGCTGAAGGAACGCCAACCCAGCAGGCCTCAGAACGAGCGGGCCAACAGTTTGGACAACGAGCGAGCGCTGGACACTCGCAGCCACCTACAAGTAAGTGGACACTAAACAATTTTTTTTTTTTTCCTGGCTCAAACTGAGGCAAAGTTTGTACATTTGCACCGCAATTGTTCAAACAAACACTCTCCTCTCAGCCACTAGCCGCTAACGCCGGCGACTGATGAAAACAGCCTTTGCGAGTCAGCACGTTCGAAGTTAGCTTATTAGATAAGTGGATCGGACTTAAATTTAGCTTGTTGTTGTGGAATATTTACCAACTTTGTAAATAAAGTGGGCAGGAGAGGGTGATAAATATAGAGGACCAAAACTGCCATAATTCAAAATAAATAAATGACTAAATAAATAAATAAATGACTAAAAGTGAAAATAAAAACAGATATAAAAAAAATATGATTTTAAAATGATATCCAAAAATAAATATAAATGGAAATATAAAAAGAACAAAAAAAAGTTAGATACTTAAATAAATATATTTGTATTTAATTTTTTAATTATATTTTTTTATATCTGTTTTTATTTTCACTTTTAGTCATTTATTTATTTATTTAGTCATTTATTTCTTGATTTATTTATCCAGTCGTGTATTTATTGATTTATTTATTTAGTCATTTATTTTTAATTTTGGCAGTTTTGGTCCGTACTGCCAAGTTGAAATGTTATTAAAATGAGGGGGCGGTCCTAAGCGTGTCTTGGGTTGGACTCCACTATTGCAAACTGCCTGTCATTGGTCAAGTGAGCAGCTCGGCAAACAAGGAAGTTTCGCCTGCTTGCAATGGAGCTCCAGTAATGGACGACTATCTTGTCCACTGTCATCTCAACTTGTTGTCTAGCAACTAAAGTCGCAAATTATAAATAAATGACTAAATAAATAAATCTGTAAATAAATGACTAAATAATAAATGACTAAAAGTCAAAATAAAAATGGATGTAAAAAATATTTTTGTGCGTACTTATGGCTAAACTTTTTAAGCTTTCAGCAACTCAAATCAGGGAAAAATATTTTTGAATGCAATGTATGAAATGTTTAATATCTTAACATGATCTATAAATCTAATATAAAATTGACGGTGGCTAAAAATGATCCAAAAAAGACCATGCTAAATGATCCTAAGTCCTCCAAAGCCATTTACATGCAGATCCCAAGGAAGACGGTGTACGATCAGCTCAACCACATCCTGGTATCGGACAACCAGCTTCCCGACAGCATCATCCTCATCAACACGTCCGATTGGCAGGGACAGGTGAGATGGCCTCCGAAATCTTAGTTGTTTTTTTTTTGGACGCTCTTTCTTGAGCTCCTGTTTTTAGCGTACGTTCTGCTCTACCTTTCAAGTACCTGTCGGACGTGCTACAGAACCACAACCTGCCCATCGTGTGCACCTGCACCACGGCAGACATCCAGGCGGCGTTCAACACCATCGTGTCCCGCATACAGAGATTGTGAGGCTTTTTTTTTTTTTTTTTTGCGCATCATTTAAACATATAAATAATGTTTTAATTTAATTTATTTCATTCCTTTTGCGGTGCTGTTTGGATATAAAGTAATTTAATTTTAATATTTATTTAATTAAATAATTATTAATTAATTAAATTAGGGTATTTTTTATTTTTATTCAATTTAATTTGAATTAACTTCATTTAATATTAAGTAATTTAATTTCAATCATTTTCCTCCGTTGGTCTCGTCACGCTTGTTGCTAGGCAAAATATGTAGGGGTTGAATCACTGCTCTGTATTAATACAAAATACTCAATGTAGTTTAAAAAAAAAAAAAAAAAAGCTATCAGTTATCTGTTGAGAATAATGATTTTAATTTAATTAATTTCATTCTTTTTGCGGTGCTGTTTGGATATAAAGTAATTTAATTTAAATATTTATTTAATTAAATAATTATTAATTAATTCAATTAGGCTATTTTTTTGTTTAATTCAATTTAATTTGATTTCACTTCATTTAATATTAAGTAATTTAATTTCAATCATTTTCCTCCGTTGGTCTCGTCACGCTTGTTGCTAGGCGAAATATGTAGGGGTTGAATCACTGCTCTGTATTAAATACAAAATACTCATAATGTAGGTTTTAAAAAAAAGATAGCAGCTATCTGTTGAGAATAATTCTGTGCGTGTATGCGTGTGCTTGTGTGCACACAGCTGCAACTGCAACTCGCAGACGCCCGTCCCCATCAAGATCGCGGTGGCCGGCGCGCAACACTACCTCAGCGCCGTGCTCCGCTTCTTTGTGGATCACCTGACCCACAAGACCCCCGACTGGCTGGGATACATGCGCTTCCTCATCATCCCGCTGGGTGCGTGCAGCGTCCCTCTTTCTGCTTTGTAGTTTAAGTTAACCATCAAACTAAACATAAACAAAAACAAAATTACTTTAGGATTGGCTTAGGCTAGTCTGCGTAGCTTAATGCTAAACAACAATGCACAACGCCATTGACGTGCTAACGGTTAGCATTGATAGTCGCAGTTTTAGAAGCAACTGATGCTTGAACGCTAACTTTGAAGTGACACATATTTAAGATGAAAAGTGTGGTTGTGTTCAGGTGCACACCCCGTGTCCAAGTATCTTGGCACCGTGGACTACAGATACAACGCTTTGTTCCAGGACGCTGCTTGGAAGGACCTCTTTCACAAGCCCGAGGCTCCTGTCGTCGGTAAGGGGACCTCCATTCCGATGTTTGGATTCCTAAAGATGCTATTGGATTTTGTCTGTGGTGCTAACAAAAGTCGGCCTTTCAAAGAATTGTTTGCAGGGTGTCCCAGAAAATACATAATGACACTATTATTTTCTTTATAGCAATTTTAAGGGGCCACCCTGAAAAAAGAGATCACAACATTATCAGTACAGTTATAATATTACAATTATTGGAGTTATGAAAAAAAAAGAGTAAGTAAGTAAGAGTAAGTGAAAAATGAAAATTCTTATTCTTATTTTTATTTTTATTTTTTTATTTTTTTTTACATTTTCCAGCATTATTTTTTTTCCATTTTAAAGTCAAGCAATAATGTTTTAATTTTAGAAAAAAAAGCCACAAAATTGGAATGTTATAAGAGTAAAGTTGCCATTTTTTATGAGAATAACAGTTCAAATATACTAATATACTTGTGAATAAATTTAAACAATGTAAAAAAAACAACAACAAAAAACAACTGAAAATACATTTGTAAAATTACTGGAGTCATATTAATATCATAATGAAGTTTACATATTATCGGAATATAATCTTCCCCCATAAAAGAATAAAGTAAAAAAAAAAATACAGTTAAAATTTTTACAATATAATGTAAAAAAAAGGAATAAAATCATCATGTGAGAAAAAAAAAGTCTTAAATTTACCTGAATAAAAAATGTAAATGAATAAAATCACAATATTATGACAAAAAACTGTACTATCGTGAGAATATGTTGTAATTTTATAAGAAAAATGTATGATTACAACAAAGTTAAAAAATTTCATGGTGAAAAAACCCCATTAAATAGTATTATAAGAAGTCTTATCCCGAGAAAAACATTATGCGAGAAAATTTGCATTATTTGAAAATAAAAAAATATTTTTTAAGAATAAACTATTATTCACGATTGTATTGGGCTGCATCACTGTAGAGAAAAGATGCATTATTTAAAAATAATAATAATAATAATTTTGTAAGAATGAACTATTACAGGCGGCACAGTGTGAGAGTGGTAAGCACGTCCGCCTCCCAGTGCTGAGGACGCAAGATCGAGTCCAGGCTCCGGCCTTCCTGGGTGGAGTTTGTTCTCCCCATGCCTGCGTGGCTCTTCTCCGGGTACTCCGGTCTCCTCACACATTCCAAAGACATGCATGGCAGGTTAATTGAACACTCTGAATTGTCCTTAGGTATGATTGTGAGTGTGGATGGTTGTTCGTCTCTGTGTGCCCTGCGATTGGCTGGCAACCAGTTCAGGGTTGCCTACTGCCCGAAGCCGGCTGGGATGGGCTCCAGCACCCCGCGACCCTTGTGAGGAGTAAGCGGTTAAGAAAAGACAAAAAAAAAAACTATTACTACTATTGTGTAGGGCTACGTCACTCTACAGACAGTCAACTTGAGGTCATAGTGCATTTTAGCTTCCTTGTGAAAGTTTTTTTGTGAGTCGTGTACTGCGTATATCTGACGTGTGCAGCCCAGGAGAGTCCGGACGTGGTGTCCAGGGTGACGCAGTACATGCTGGGCGCCAACGGAGCGCATCAGCTCCCTATCGCCGAGGCCATGCTCACGTACAAACAAAAGAGGTACGAATATCTAGTCTACTGTATCACACAAAAGTGATTCCACCCGTCACATTTTTTTTTTATATATAAAAATGTTTTAGTAAATCTTTTCATGAGTCCCCTCAACCGCATTCATGTGTTGTCAGTGTTTGAATTGAGCTAACAAATCCCTCTAATGCACAACTGTACAAATGGCCAGTTGACTTGTTTTTAAGCAGACCCACAATATTTGGTACACCTGCACAATCTAGTGAGCACTAAATACTGTTTCTAATGGCTTGGTTATTTCATCTAGCCACAATTATCTTCATAAAAGCAGCACTGTTTTGAATAGGACGGCATTAACGCTTGTGCTGGTGTACCTAATAAATAGTCTGGTGAGTGTTTACTCGTTTAAAAAAAAAAGGATAGTTAAAGATGACTGCACGTGTGCGTGTCTTTTCATCCCGTGTGTGTGTGCAAATAACATACTTGTGCTTTTTGTTGTCCTTTTTTTTTTTCTTTTGTGTCTTTTTTTTTTAAGGAAAAAGAGCTTTCATTTTGATTTTTCCGTCAGGTATTGTGCGCCATTTTCAGTTGCTCTCTCAAGCCGCCTGATCAGTCATGTTGACCCCCCCACCACCTGTATCTGTTTGTGTGCGTGCGCGTGCGTGCGTGTTGCCATTTTCCGCCCTCACTTCTTTCTGCTTTAAGAGTGGCATATTTCGACCAAAATGGAAAAAGACAGCCATAGATTAGGGAGAGAATGAGAATAATGTCATAACTGGACATGAATGAAGGTGAAATCTTATGTGGAAAAAATATTTCTGGGAGAAAAAGTCATTACAAAAATTAATAAGAGAATAATCGTAATATTACAAGAAAAAAGTCAAGATTTTGAGAAAAAAATGTTTTTTGGAGAAAAAATTCTGAGGGGGAAAAAAAAAAACATTTTTATTTAAATATTTGTTTTATTTTTTTCTTGTAATTTTCAGCCTCCCTTTCCCATCCGAAACATTTGTTTATTCTCACAAATTAACTTTTATCAAAATCTCCCCTATATCACATGATTAGTCTCTTATAATCATTTAAGATAAAAAATAAAGGAAATGAAAAGAAAAAAGAAAAGAAGTAGGAAAACTGGGGTAAAACGGTATTTACAAGAAAAAAAAAGTCATTTTTTAGAAATAAAGTTGTATGAAGGAAATGTTTATAATAATAAAATTTTGCAGAGAAAGGCCATTCACATTATGAGAAACAAGTTAGATTATAATATGTTATAAGAGAAAATAGTTAGAAGAAAATACGTGTAATGTGATAGGTCGTTACATTTTGAGGGGAAAAAAAGTTGTAATATTAGGGTAATAAAATTTTTAGTTTTGGAAAAAAAAAAGTCAGCAAATTAATCATCTTGCAATATTAAGAAGATAGTGTCATTTTGAGAATAAAGCCATAGAAAATAACAATTAAAGAAATATGAGAAAAAAAATGTCATTTTGAGAGGCATTAAATTATGATGAAAAAGTCATAAAAATTTCAAAAGTAATGTATGGTGGTAAAATGCAAATATTAAGAGGAGATAAGGCCCACTATTTTTCCAGATTTATTCTGGTTGTTTTGAAACAATATTGCAATAAGACCTTCATAATATTTGATATCATTTGAGCGTGACGACAACTTTTAATGAAAATCTTTACATGTTCTAATTGTTAACCCGTCACAATTCTCTTTTTTCCCCCATCTGAATTCCAAACCTTCCATTTTGCATGTGCATCTTTAACCAATGGACCGCATCATAGTGCATCTTGTTGCTAGGCGACTGTGGGCTGTACATTCAGCTTGTGTTCTTCTTCTTCTGTGCCCCCCCTTTCCCTTACTCTTGTGTAGCCTGTCAGTTTCTTCTCTGGGGGGGCGATGGCAGGTGTCCTCAAGGCAAGAGCAACATCCTCTCACCTCATCCTTCCCCTTTTAGATGCTGCGTGACGGCTATTTTTTACGCTCGCCGGGCGGGAAAATAGCACATAGCGTGATAGCAGTAGATGTGATAGAATAAGTCGAGTCGAGAGGTTCTTGCTTGATTTTTTTATTATTTAGGTTCGCCGCGCTTTCTCCTCTCGTGTTCGCTGCATGCGGTGCTTGGAGGAGGGCACGTGAGTCCGCCTTGATTGGCGGCCAATCGGCATGTTTAATTTCGGGGTCATAATATTAGAAACACAGTCAAACAAGATCCAATACTTGACCAATATTTGAAAGGGGCTTTTTTTTTTATCACCGTTACATTTTTATTATTATTATTTTTTCAATTGTACTTCAGTTTTTTTTACATTTGGGCTAACTCTGTTTTTGTCAATTTGCAGGAGATTGATTTAAAGTTCCTGAAAAGTGCAAGTAAATATTAGACATGGATTTTTTTTTTTTTAGGCCGACAATTACACTGGTCAACAGCAAATTTTAATCAGAGATGGAATTTTGTGTCCCTAAATGTATTTTTAAGATATTTTCAGTTTTTGTTTTTTAAAGGGATACGTCACTTATTTAGCCCATTATAGCAATAAAAAATTAATATTTTGTCTATAATTAATTTGATACTTTCATTATTTTATGTACAATTAGTACCTTTAAAAACAAATTTTGCAACTTGTTGTCAACTGAAAATGACATCACAAGGGTTCAGGTTAGCCAATCACGGCTCACCTGGTTTCTCGGTTTGGTCATGTGACATTCACAAGCTGATCTATAATTGGTTACCTGATCCCTTGTGATGTCATTTCCAGTCGACAGCAAGTTGCAAAATATGTTTTTAAAGGTACTAATTGTACGTGAAAAATAATGAAAATATCAAATTTATTATAAGCAAAATATTAACAATGTTTGACTGCCAAAAATAGCTAAATAAGTAAAGTATCTCTTTAAGTTTGACCATAAAAGCTTGAACATTGTGCATTGTATAACGTTTCACAAAGAAATTATCTTCATTCATAAATAATAATAAATATATTACTATATTTAGTATTTTTATTATGAAAAATGTGTCTAGACAGAGAAAAATCTCAGGCAGATTTGGAATCAGCACAAAAAAAAATCTCAAAGTTTTACTTGTGTTATTTTAAAAAAATATATAATGACTAGAATAAATTATTGATTTATTTTAGTATTTTATTTTATTTTATTTTATTTTATCCATCTAGTGTAATCAGCAGCCCTAATATTTGGTAGCAGTATTTGGTATGTCAGTGTACTGTAGTTGTACCTAATGTTATGACCCGGATGTAAAATTGAAGTTACTAACCTTAGATGGCTTTTTTTTCCCCTCTCTTGCCTTTGCTTTTAGTGATTCTTTCTTGTAATAGATTAAAAAATGAAAAATAAGGTCATTATGTGCTTTAATTCTTATTTTTTCACTGCAGCCCCGATGAGGACTCGTGTCAAAAATTCATCCCGTTTGTTGGCGTGAGTAACATCTCGTCACCTGTAGCGTTTTATCGATGTCTATTCAGGTGTTGATGATGCCTTTCTGTCTGTGTCATCTTTCAATCTTACAGATGGTTAAAGTGGGAATAGTCGAGCAAACGTCAGCAGCTGCAGGCAAGATTGTATTTTATTTTTTTAACTCATTCAATCCCAAAGACGTGTAAAAACGTTTTTAAATGCTTAGTCCTCGCCTCCCAACAACGTGTTTATACATTTTTTTTTTTTTGTTTTTTATGCAAGAGCATACAGAAGGCTTTGATTGCAGCTTCTGACATGAAGGGGTGGCTTAGAGGAATGTTAATTATTTAAATAAAAAAAAAAAAACGGCCAGCAGGTGGCAGTAGAGTATAAGAGATCAGTCATGGCCATGCTGCAACAAAGCTCTGAATGTTGACGAAACTTAGCTATATTCTAATGCTAATTGCTGCAAAACGGAAACAGATAAAAATATACTTTTTTTTCTGATGAAAGAAGAAACTAATATTTCTTTTTGTAGGTTCCATGTTTTTATATTCCCCCACATGTGATAAAGAAAAGCATTTGTTTGCATTACCAAAGAACATTTATGTATAATAAATCTGATATTGTTTATTGTTGATAATACTGTTCAATTTATTGCTTGTATATATTAAAAAATGCACGTGAAGGGAACTTAGAAAAAACATCACATATCCCAATATAATGGGGAGGATAAAAAAAAAAAAAAATCGCAATTGGAGTCTTGTTTGTTTTCATCCCCTGAAGGCGACTCTGACGACGCTGCGCCCGCCGGCTCGTCGCTCGCGCTCGCCACGCCGCCTCTAGTGTCGCCGGCGCTCAAAGAGGCGTCGCCCACACCGCCCTCCTCGCCGTCCGTCAACACCAGCTTTTGCGTGTACAGGTGAGTGTTTGCGTCGCATGTGGTGCTGTTATTTTGTTTTAAATTATTTTAAGACACTTTCACTTTTTGTTTTTGTCTTTTTAAAGGGTATTTATTTATTTTTACTGAGACTTTTTTTTTTTCCCCATTTGATTGTAGCTATTAGTTTAAGGGTACATTTATTTGTCCTTACCAATTGTTGTCTTATTTTTTCCATGTTACTTTATTTGAATGACACATTAAAGGCTCCGTGTTATTTTGAGGGCACTTGCCAAATTTTATTTTAAGGCTATATATGTCATTTGCCCCATTTAAATGTGCTGTTATTCTTTCATTTTATTTAAAGGCCACTTTATTTCACCCACTGTTTTGGACACAGCGCTTGTATTATGCAACATAAGATTGTACTCAATTTGACGACCAATGAGTATAATCAAGCTTAACGTGCATGTGATAATATCACGTGTGTTCATCTCTCCCAGTTCTGGGGGTCAGACGGAGCTGATGGGCCTTCAGGTGGACTACTGGGTGGCCGACAGGAAGAAGGACGTGGAGAAGCGCGACTCCTCCTCCTCCTCCTCGTCCGCTGCCAAGAATACGCTCAAGTGCAATTTCCGCTCGCTGCAGGTCAGCCGGCTGCCAATGGGGGGCGCCGAGCCCAGCACCTTGCCCACCATGTCCATGACGGTGGTGACCAAGGAGAAGAACAAGAAGGGTAAGGCCAGCGTAAACAAACAAGTCGCGTAGAAAGGGAAAAATGTCTTAAGTGTTAAACAATAACTTTTTCGAGTTCAGTCAAGAGCAAAGGCAAAAATTGTCAGTGGTCACATTCAATGAAAATGGTAAGTAAACAGCGTGTTGCGTTGCTGCAGTGATGTTCCTGCCAAAGAAGAGCAAAGACAAGGAGGTGGAGTCTAAGAGTCAGGTGATCGAGGGCATCAGTCGCCTCATCTGCACCGCCAAGCACCAGCACAACATGTTGACAGGTGACAATCACGCTCGCTCGCATCATATTAATCTGTCGTATCTGTTTTGTCGTGGTATTACTAAAATGTCTTATTTTATTTTGAGGTTACGTAATTATCCCCATATTAATACAATTACTGGTACATTTTTGTAATTTTATGTATTCATGTTTTTTTGTTTTTTTTGTTTTTTAATTTAATGCTGCCTTGATTTTATTTTTTTTAATTTTATTTTTATTTTTATTATATTAAATTTAAATATACTTGATTGTTTTATTTTAAGGTACTTTATTATTTTATTGAATTTAAAGTCTACCAATTACACATTCACAATATTTTTTAAAAAAGTGTACTTTAAATGTCAGATTTTCTACCCCATTTTGTTTTATTACGTTGACTGCACACGACACTGAATGGTTACTTTAATGCCGTCTACTGTATATTATTTAACTTAATATTATGTATTTTTTAAATTACATTTGTAGTATGTTTTTATTTCAAGGTACTTAAATTTACTTTATTTTATTCCACTTTCAGGCTGCTTTATTTGTCCCTTGTTATATTGTTTTAATTTTAATATTATTTAGATTTATTAGATCTTTTAGGCGTACTTTAATTCTCCTGATTTATTTAATTCTATTTGAAAGGTACTTTATTTAAGGTAATTTATTTTTGCTTTATGTATTTATTTTTTTATTAAGTATACTTTATCTGGCCTGTTTTTATTTTACTTCTACATATTCCAAAGTTTAAAGGGATACTTTACTTATTTAGCCATTTTTGGCTGTCAAACATGAATATTTTGCCTATAATAAATTTTATATTTTCATTATTGTTCATGTACAATTAGTACCTTTAAAAACGCATTTTGCAACTTGCGAAAATGACTGAAAATGACATCACGAGGGCTTAGGTAACCAATCACAGCTCACCTGTTTTCTAGGTTTTGTCATGTGACATTCACAAGATGATCTGTGATTGGTTACCTGAGCCCTCAATCACAGATCAGCTTGTGAATGTCACATGACCAAACCTAGAAAACAGGTGAGCTGTGATTGGTTACCTGAGCCCTTCTGATGTCATTTTCAGTCGCAAGTTGCAAAATGTGCTTTTAAAGGTACTAATTGTACATGAATAATAATGAAAGTATCAAATTAATTATAGACAACATATTTACTTTTTATTGCGATAATGGGCTAAATGAGTGAAGTACCCCTTTAAGTAGTTTTATTTTATTTTTTAATTGAATCTGATTTCTACATTATTTGTGTCGGAATGAACTGTGCCATTTTTTTTTGTGGATTAGTGTCAATTGATGGCGTGGAGTGGAACGATGTCAAATTTTTCCAGCTGGCGGCGCAGTGGTCGTCGCACGTCAAGCATTTCCCCATCGCCATCTTCGGCCATGCCAAAGGCCCCTACTAAAGAACCTGCGCCCTCCTCTTCTTTGTGCCAACCCGTTTAACTGACATTATCATGTCATATGTGTTATTATTATTTTTTTAAATCCACCTTCCCCTCAGCTTTGTTGTTGTTCTTTTTAGATACATAACACTTAAACTAAATGCTAATCTTGCGTCTAAAATGGACGCTGTCGTACCGAAAGCACACCTCGCACACAAATTAGGGATATATATAAATATATAAAAAAAAAAAAGATGTTTTGAAAGTATTTTTAAGCCGGGAATTGTTGGATGACACGTGCAATAGTAGATTACGCTCAAGGAGACGGATCTGTCCCTCGAATGAGCCAATTTCTCCATGGCAACATGCAGTAAAAATATGTATATTTTTTTCTATTCTGGTATTTTAGTAAAAAGATGTCGCAGTCCTGATATTAGGACACATGGGAACTGTTTAAAATTGTAAGAAAAACGCATCATATGGCTCCTTTAAAGCAAGATAGTCTGAATAGCACAATGTGAGCTATGAATTAAAAGTTAGGACTCCTCATCTGCGACTTTGACACCCAGATGTCACTTTGAAACATAGTATGTGTGTGTTGATTGGATTGCATTATGTAGATAGATAAGGGTAAAATGTATTGCATTAGCCACTTTGTAATATTGGTCCATCATGTGTGCCATGAACCGTGTCCGTGTCCGCACGTCCGCAATTTTATCGTATTTGTTCGGCAGATTCTTGATAAGTGCCTACATTTGCTTCATCGTTACCAGTCAAAACATCCTGGTGCTGATTGTGCTTCAAGAACAACACGATGCACAGCATGATTGTACATGTGACGTATATATATACACACACTAAATAAAGCCCGTTTTTCAACTTTAGCTCTTTTATTTGGTTTATGCGGTCTACCGTTGAAACCGCTGCCATCCCCAAAACGTCTGTGTAATAAAACTACTACACACACTAAAACTTGATGCTGTGTCAATTTATTGCTTTTCCTGTGAAAACGTTCACAAGATAATGTAGCTACCTGTTAGCTCACAAGCTAACAGGCTTTTCCCATTTCCTTCTCGCTAAATAATGTCCCAGCACGTTTCTACAGTAAATATGCATTTACAAGGTTTAGGCATCGATGGATAGCTAACTGTACACCATAGTGGAAAGTCCTGGTTCAAGTTGGTGAGGGAGGCAGGACTTATGCTTGCCCAAGTGCGTCACTGGACACCAAAAAACAACGAAAAAAACAATTAGAAAAACTGAAAAAGTGACACAGTTTAATGCTAGCTCCCCACATTTGACTAGGTTAGATGCCATGGACTTCCGGGTTTCCACACATTAGCGCCGTTTCCGGCGACTGCTGGCCGCTTTCCACACTCGTAGCCCCCCCCCAAAGGGGCACAAAGTCGGAGTATGGGGTATATACCACGGAAGAGGCTGGACTGTTTTTGCACATCAGTTTGTTTCCGGTTCGGTTTGCGACGTGTGGGCTGCGTCAAAAATACTTGCGCGTTCGCAACCCGGACCGGAAACAAACTGATGTGCAAAATCACGTCCCGCCTCTTCCGTGGCATATACCCCATTGGGACGTGGCCCACATGTAGCAAACCGGAACCGGAATCAAAGCTGATGTGTGAAAACCCGGAAGTCAGAAGTCCCGCCTCCTCCCTGGCCGTTTTCAGCAATTATCTTCAAACATATGTAATGTATTTGGAAACAACTATTTGAATTCACTTAATAGTCTTTAATTAAAAAGATTTAATAAAAAAAAAATATTGAAAACATTTCATTAAAATGAATGAAAAATAACTTCAATTATTGAATGAGGGAAAATATATATGTTTTAAGATAATAGTAAATACCCTTTATATATATATATATATATATATATATATATATATATATATATATATATATATATATATATATATATATATATGTGTGTATGAATGAACATTTATGATTTCACTTTTATTATTTCACATCCCCACAGTGGATAATGCTTCAGCTGACAGGCAGGGGGAGGGGGGGTTCCTCCACTCAAGTGACCGGAGTAGGAAGCCTTCGCTCGGTCTGCCATCCCTCGACAGCTTCCGCCACAACAATGACTACCGCGCCGGGCTACCGGCGTGACGCCGACTCGTGACGAGTCGGCCAGCAGATGAGCTGCGACCCTGCTAGTCACTCAGCACCACCACCATGAAAGAGCTGAAGGGCTGCGGTATGCGCTCGTCGGTGGGCTTTCTGTCCCGCCGCGGGTTGACGGGGCTACCGCTGATGAAGGACGAGTTCCAGCGGCGCAGGCTGGCCGGCTGCACCAGCCTGTACAAGAAGGACATGCTGGGACACTTCGGCTGCGTCAACGCCATCGAGTTCTCGAACAACGGTGGCGAGTGGCTGGTGTCCGGTGGGTAACCCACCCCCGAGCTAACTTTGCTAGCATGGAAAGGAAACGGGCTGCTTCGTAGTGCTAGTTAGCTTAGCATGCTAAGCTAACTAGCTGCGTAGTACCATCGGCTTTGTTAAGTGTTTTCGCTAGCTTAGCTTTTCTAACATCAAAGCATTAGCGTCACAAGCCACCGGACGTTGGCCGTTTTGTCAGCCCGGCCGGGCGAAGCTCCTGAAGCGGCCCCAGAGTGCTCACGGAGCCGCCCACCCGCCATTCTATCTCCACCAGCTAATATTGTTTTGACGTGCCTAAAAATAGTCGTAATGGGCCTCCTGGTAACATGACAGCCATGTCATCTTTTGTGAAACGTCGAACCTTGTTTACTGGCTTATGAAGAATGGTCAAAGTTGGTGGTTTGATTCCTGTATTAAGTACAAGTAGACAAAGTTTAATCTGAACTTTGTACCTTATTTAGAGCGACAGCAAAAGTAGCTTATGTAAAAACACCGATCAAAGTAGAATTGGGCTAAAATTAGCTCATAACTGAAAAAATAGAAATCATTCTCATGGGTTGTTTCATATTAGACTGAGAATTTCTTAACGCCAGATGTTGATGGATTTTGGGCAACACATTCACTACAAATAAGCCGACAACATCAAATCATTTTCAATAAGTTCATGAATAAGAACTATTTTGCTTGTCTAAATCGTTGGTATCATGGAGTTGTCTGGTGTCCACAGGTGGAGACGACCGCCGGGTGCTCTTGTGGCACATGGAAGAAGCCCTCCATGCTCGCTCCAAGCCACTCAAGCTAAAGGGAGAACATTTGTCCAACATCTTCTGCCTTGCCTTTGACAGCAGCAACAAGAAGGTCTTCTCTGGAGGTAATGTTTTTCTGCATTTGCTTCCTTGTCCTGTAGGATTTCTGCCTTCTGAGGTCAGTGCAGTTGTGATGTTGTGTAAAACTTAAATTGAAACAGAATACAATTATTTTCAAATTCTTCTCAACTTACATTCAATTGAATACATTCAAACTGATGAATGTTTTTTTTTTGCAAATATTAATTTGAGGGCTTCAAATCTTGTATCCCATTTGATCTGTTACAGCAATAATGACGTTTGTGTTTACTTTTGGAACAGGAAATGACGAGCAGGTGATTCTTCACGACGTGGAGCGGTACGTAGCATTAGCATTAAGCTCAGGATAGCTCATCTGGAAAACAAATAATTGTTTATTGCTGTTGTTGTTTCAGGCGGGAGACGCTCAACGTGTTCCTGCACATCGATGCCGTGTACAGCCTCTCGGTCAGCCCGGTAAACGACAACGTCTTTGCCAGCTCGTCGGACGACGGCCGCGTCCTCATCTGGGACACACGTGAGCCGCCGCATGGAGGTATCGCGGGATCGCTCTTGCTGCAGTCGGACCTGAAACATGTATTTTATATTTTTTTTAATATAATTTCTTTCCCGTTTCTAGACCCGTTTTGCCTGGCCAATTACCCATCAGCCTTTCACAGCGTGATGTTCAACCCAGTGGAGCCCCGACTGCTGGCCACCGCCAACTCCAAGGAAGGAGTCGGGCTGTGGGACATCCGCAAGCCGCGCAGGTTAGAACGCCATACCTGAAAAGTCATGTGGTAGCACCTCTACAAGTTAGAAACATTCATCTCCTGCATTAGTTGCACCCGACACGAAATCCGTCAGATACTGCTATTTAGCATAACACTAAAAACTCTCAACAGAAAGTCGTCTGTTTTGTTTTAAAACAGTTGGGCAAATTCCTCCTTTCAATCACAAGTACGTTCAGGTCCTCACAAACAGTTGAAACGTGTAAATGTAGGTTTAATTGAGATGAGGTCATCATTATTTGAGTATATAAGCTATGCTAGTAAATTGTACCTCATGAAGTGTCCACCAGGTGGCACTGTCTCTCTATTTGGTGCATGTTTCAGCTGACAGTTTTCCAGCAAACAAGGTGTGAAATGAGTGATGTTATCGTAGCTATTGACATCATAATGATGATGTTTTAACATTTTTTGGGAAAAAACAAAAACAAAACAAAACATCAAATTCAGGGAATGAGAGTGAGATATTTTTTTGTCATTTTGTAGTTACTAAAGATAGTGTTGACTGCAATAAAATGTGGTGGATTTACCTTGATTGAGCTCAACATACATCTGAAAGCGATTCCTTTTCGCGATTCATTTTTGCACTAAACATAAACATGACAAAAATGTAGTTGTGCCCGGATTGTCCCTATTATTATTTACACATCAATACATTTTATTTATTTTTTTGTACAAGTATCCAAGTTGATGTGGTGGTGCTCTCCGTCATTCACTTGCATTTATCTAAAGTCATTGCTAGCTTCTGATTGGTTAGTTCTAGTCAGCTGATCGGGGATCAGGAAGTGTTGTTGCTCTAGCTGCCGTGTATGACGAGTAAAGTTGAAATTATGAACGAATCCGTCTCCATCCTGCCTTTCCATTTTATAAACAATGTCCCGACTAAAGCTATGCTACGTGTATTTCTCATGAGTTTTTTTTTTTACAAATCTGCCAGTTTAGAAAGTCGCAAATAGGCCACTTTCTAAACTCGCAAATGTCCGATTTTTTTTTCACTTTAAAAAAAGTCGTGAATTTGCCACGTTCTAAAGTTTTATATATATATATATATATATATATATATATATATATATATATATATTTTATTTTTTTTTTAAAGAAAAATAATACGCCGTCGTAATATTCAAACTCTGAAAAAGAAAAAAAAAAATCCTTTACATCCCCATGAAGTAGTATTTTAATCTGTTGTCAGCACGCTGCTGCGCTACGGCGGCAGTATGTCGCTGCAGAGCGCCATGAGCGTGCGCTTCAACAGCACGGGCACGCAGCTGCTGGCGCTGCGCCGCCGCCTGCCGCCCGTCCTCTACGAGCTGCACTCGCGCCTGCCCAGCTACCAGTTCGACAACCAGGGCTACTTCAACTACTGCACCATGAAAAGCTGCTGCTTCGCCGGCGACCGCGATCAGGTGAGTCGGCACACTTGGTTCGAACTTCACTTTATACGTCACTAAAAACAAAATGAAGTTCATTTTCAGTTGTATTATTATTATTATTATTATTATTATTATTATTATTATTATTAATTTTTTTTAGATCAAAATGTATATTCGTTTAAATCAAGTATAAATACTAATTTGACACATTTAGAATGCAATTATACCAAAATTGTTTTTAATTTTCTAATGTCAACAATAGCTCGTTTTGAGTATATTTGCCCCCTGAATTAATTTTCATTTCTGCTCGTGGCTGACAAATATTTTCCAATTTTTTAACAATTGTATTTATATTTAATTTGTTTGGTCCACCACCTTATTTTGGTGCTGTCTACAGCAGACGTCGGGTTTAGGTAGCACATTGTTTGGCGCCTGAATTAATTGGCCTCTTGCTGGTTGTATCGGAATGTTTCCAATTTAGTAAAAAAAAATAAAAATAAAATAAACAAATATTCGATTTTACTTATTAGGTCCTGCATCTTTTTTGTGATGTCTGGAGCGCAACCCATTTCGGCTGCCAACTAGCTGGGCCTAAATGAATTGACATTAATTGATATGTACAGTACTGGTAGTCTGTTTTTGCAGCAAATTAATTTCACGCCAAGTTGTTTGTTTATTTTGCTAATTTTTTTACTTCAATTTTGTTTGGTTCCACACCAAACAAAATTGATGTTTTATTATTATTTTATTATTATTATTATTGTTTTATTATTATTTTTATTTTTATTTTATTGTACAGCTGTTGGGTCTAATTTTTATTTTTTTTTTTTTTTTTATTATTATTTTTTTAATGGTTAAAACACAAAATTAGTATTTTTTTGTGATGTCTACAACAGCCCGTTTGGGCCCAAACTGATTATATCATCTGCCAGTTGTCCCCAAATATTTGTCAAATTATTAATTTTTTTCCCGTGTTTATTTGGTCCCACAATCTTTTGTCTTTTTCAGAATAGCTACAGCAGCCTGTTTAGGCAGCACACTAGTTGGGCCTGAAGTATTTGTGCCAATTGCGTATTTTTCTCCAAATACTTTTGGTTCTCCATCTTTATATTTCTTAATATCTACAGAAGCACGTTTAGGCATCAAATGTCACAAAATTGATCAAAGACATTTTCACATGAAAATGGATGAATCAGGCCTGTTTTTACTTCTTCTTTCATGCAGAAGTCTTGTTTTCAGGGTCAAACGAAAAATGAACTTTAGTGAACCCCACCTCACCCAAAGCAAAGACCTGATATTCCAACCCGACGTGTCCTGCGGGAAGCCAGGCTACGGCCTGTTGGCGTCCCCGGTGGTTCCGGCTCTGTCATACCTGACTAACATTTTAATACACCGCACAGCTTCTCTCCTTGGAGACAACACAGAAAAGAAAAAAAACAAAAAATAAAACACCCACACAGAGCCAGGGCCAATGTTTACACGAGGAAAATAATAAGACACCTTCACATTTGGCAGCGGCGGAACATTTCATGCGCGATGCGCAGAGAATCAGACGCAGAGGTCAATTGAGATATAACAGAACGGTGACATCTTCACTGTGTTGTGTTCACCCAAAGACAAACGTGGCATGAAAAAGAAATGGATCGTTCCCGTTGGTTTTCAGTCATCACGTCGCCCACGTGTTTACTGGCGGCGTTCACACAAACAAACCTCGAGTGCTTGCAAAACACAGCGGACAACCTTTTCGTCCGGCTAATACGCAGCGCGGGAAGCCAGTCAAATCGCATCATGTCAACATCGGAGCACAGTGCACATGCTCCAACTACAAGTATTTGCCAACATAAATAAATGAATATATAAAAAAATTATTATAAATATTTAGTATTATAAATTCTGTTTGGTCCAAAAAGGAAGTTACATAATTATAGTGATTTTTTTTTAAATTGGTCTTAATATTTTTAAATGTTTAAACATTTTGTTGCTGTGTGCCAAAAATAAATAACAGTTTGAATAATCATGATTTCAATTATTGCCAAAATATTTGTGATTATTATTTTTTCCATAATCGAGCAGCCCTACTACATGTGATATTGATTTGTGTTGAGGTCATATTTCTGCCACCAGATGGCATAATTGCCTTTGTAAGATGTTGGTGACATTTCTCTTTTCACATGAAGCGCCATCGAATCTTTAACATGAAGTAACTTGTGAAATTCTGCACATTTTTTTTTAAATGGTAAAATACAACTTGATCCGATTTTCCACAAACCCATGCATTATGAATAAATGTATTATTGTTGAATTTTGACATGGACATGTCTGCTGCGTTGGGACAGGAATTCCCCCAGTACAGGCTTTCCAAGTAAGGGGCGGTCATTAAAACCATTAGCAGTGTTCAAGGAACTTTAAATTCACTCAAAATTAATGCACTAATTTTGACACCCCTGGTAAAAACGTAAAAAAAAAAACAAAAAAAACTACCATGTTTAAGTTGATTTACGGTACATATGCCTGCACTTAACTATCCTGACACGTCTTCCCTTGTGTGTGACATCAGTACATCCTTTCCGGCTCGGATGACTTTAACCTCTACATGTGGAAAATCCCCAAGGACCCTGAAACGGGTGAGTCATTTATTTATTTATATATGTGTATGCAGGAAAACAAAGTATTTTGCTGCTACCTTTTTTGATTTGTACAGGAGGTCGCGTGGTGAACGGTGCGTTCATGGTCCTCAAGGGCCACCGCTCCATCGTCAACCAGGTGCGCTTCAACCCGCACACGTACATGATCTGCTCCTCGGGGGTGGAAAAAGTCATCAAGGTGGGTAAAGATTTTTGTCAACCAGAAAATGGCTTAAAAGTGGACGTCACCTCCCCACCCCCCCAATTTTTTATTATTCATTTGACAATAATATGTTCTACGCAGCCCTACTAGTCTAAATATGGTATTCTGGTTGATATTGTGTTAGTAGAGTATGAGTTAAGCAGCAAAATCCTGCCATTTTTATCCATCTCGGGTATGGAGGACCAAAAATGCTAAAGTTAAAAAGAAATAAATGACTAAATAAATGACTATAAGTTCAAATAAAAATGGATATAAAAATGTAATTCAAAAATTTAATACAAAATAAATATAAATGGAAATAAAAACAACAAAATATCAATATCCCCCCCAAATAAATAAATACAAATAAAAATAAAAAAAGATTCCAAAAAAATAATGATAATAAAAAATGTTGAAATAAATACAAAAATAAATATGAATAGAATTACATTTCAATAAATAAAACGCTCTGCTCTCACATTTATTTCATGCTGCAGACGCTCTGCCAGTATTTATTTTTACTTCTATTTATTTAGGGATATATTTATTTTGTTGTTTGTATTTCCATTTAAAAAAATTTAATTTAATTTTGGAATTATATTTTTCATATCCGTTTTTATTTTTGTCATTTATTTATTTTGTCATTTATTTTTAATTTTTGCGGTTTTGGTCCTCCATACTAAGCAATTTTGCCACCCGCTGTCAACTGAAGATGACATCACAGTTGCTCAGGTCTCAGGTAAGAACCAATCAGAGCGCAGCTTCAGAAAACAGGTGCGTCGTGATTGTGTCACCTGTTTTCTGAAGCTGAGCTGTGATTGGTTGTTACCTGAGACCTGAGCAACATTGATGGACCTGAGATGGATAAAAACGGCTGGATTTTTTTCATAACTTGTATTCCACAAAAAAAAAAAAAAAACAAGCGACAAATTCATCAAGTAACAAAATAATCATTTTCTGTACTTGTAGTAGAAAAGTAGTAAGTGTCATTTTGACGCGTTTTCACGTGCCGGTTGTTGAATGCGTGCGCCAGGTGTGGAGTCCCTACCAGCAGCCCGACAGCCTGGGCGACCTGGACGGCTGCGCGGAGGACACGTGCCGCAGCCTGTACACGCACGAGGAGTACATCAGCTTGGTGCTGAACAGCGGAAGCGGCCTGTCGCACGATTACGTCAGCCAGTCCATCCAGGAGGACCCGCGCATGATGGCCTTCTTCGATTCGCTGGTGCGTCGCGAGTTAGAGGGCTGGAGCTCCGACTCGGACTCGGACCTGAGCGAGGACGCCATCATGCAGCTGCACGCCCGCGGCCGACGTACCACCCGCGCCACTGCGGCGGCCGCGGCGAGTGAGGGCGTGGCCGGCGCCGAAGTCGGAGCGGACGACTCGGATCATTCCAGCTCGGGCGGGATGAGACGGCTCAGCCGGTCGGGCTTTTCCGACGACGACTCGGATTCGGACAGTGAGTTCTGGCTGGACCCGATGCCGCGCCCTCGCTCGCCGAGCCCACGCGACTACGCCACCTTGTCCATCCCCTCGTCCACCTCGCCCTCGCTGCCCGCCGGCGCCTCCACCTCCTCGGCCGGCGCCTCCAGCTCCAGCGGCGAGGACGAGGAGCGGCGTAGCGCCGTGCGGCGCCGCAACGTCACCAGGCGGCAGCGCATGCGCGCCGCCTCACGTGCCGCCGAGCGGCCCGACCCCGCCGTCGGGCAGGCGCTGTTCTCCGCTGTTGACTCTTGCAGCTACCCGTCCATCTCCGTCCATGACCTGACGTCCTCGGAGGAGGAGGCGGAGTCAGAGGAAGGCGGCGCCGGGAAACGGCGGCTCAGCTTATCGGAGTTGGTGTGCGGCAGCCCGGTGATGTCGCCACCGCAGACTCGGGAGGACGGGAGCGAGACGGCTGCGGGAGGTCACTGCAGGACTGAGGCCGGCTCGGACGATGACGACGACGAGGAGGCGGGAGCCGACGGGCGCCGCAGAGACGCCGCCAACGTTGCAGAGGAGGCGGACACGAGGACGGGAGAGAGGCTAAAAGTCTCCACGCAGAAGCGGACTCATGCCGGCTCGGACGAGGGTGAGTGTGGCTCCTCAGAGAAGAAGCTTAAAACATAGTGGCCCGCTTTTTGTTTCCAGTCGGCATTTCCTTTTGTTTGGAGGTCATGTGACAAAAAAAAAGAAGGAAAAAAAAAGCAGGAAGTGAATTGGAACACATGTTCTTTTTTTGGTATGATTCACTCATTCACAAATAGTTATGTAGAATTTTTTTTAAACAATATTTGACATGAGATGAGGAGCTACATTTGGACAAGTAGCCATTTAATAGTTTAATTTAATTAATTTAATTAATAGATTAATTGCAGTACAATTTAAAAAAAAAAACGTTTTGGGGCGCAATCAATAATTTTGGATTAGTGAAAATCTGTAAGCAATTGTAAAAAGGGTTGTGATTGCCTACAGATGTAACAAGATGGTGGCAAAGCACTACTTTCCTCTAAATAGAACTCCCTAACTCCAGTTTCCTGGCCCCAAGATGCTGCAAATGTAATGCTTTTTAATTATTTACTTTTTTTGGCCTCATTGCAAACACTGTTTATTTAAAAAACAAAACAAAACTGGGCAGTGATTAGGGATACGGAATGGGTGAATGATTCCAAACACTGTCATTTTGTTTTCAGTACCAGGAAGTATAGTTGTTGATTTGGACATGAAATGACTTGCCATTTTCTTTAAAGTGTTTGACGTCAAGCGTCCACTTTCTGTTAGGTTGTTTTTTGTTTTTTTTGTTTTTGTCTTGAGCACCGAAAAAAAGTGTTTGTTTATACCGTTACAAGTCAGACATGTTTTCTGTCAATAAAAAGGCTTATTCTCCAGCCCAAACTCCTCCTTTGACTCAGATGTCATTTGGATCATAGGAAAATCATCTTTTCTTGCCATCCTTTTCCTTCTTTCCAACCTGCTTTTTATTCATGCAACCTATTTTTTTTTGCTTTTTTTTTTTCCTTCACGTGTTTTTCTTGTTTCTTACCTTCCCACCCGCCTACTTTCTTTCCTTTAACAGTTCCTTCTCTTAGTAACACATTTTATGTTGCCTTTGCTGTGTGCTTAAATCAACTTTTTTGGCTTCTTTCGGGAACCCAAACAATTATGTTTTAAAATCCATTTTCTCTGTCTCGACTGAAATTGTTTGTTGTTCAGAGTACCTGACCTGTAGGCGAAAAAAGTTTATTTTAACTTTATACCTAGTTAACATACCCTAATAATTTGTAAGATGTGTAGTGATCAAAATACATTTATTTTTTTTCATGGTATTCAAATTAAGGCACTTCAGCGCAACCATTCAAACATGGCAATATATAGATGTCATATTTACCAGAAATGAACAATATTTAAACCATTTCCCCACCATCGCATTTCCGAGGTTTGCGGTCCTGCTATTTTATTTTATGAGTATTATTTTTTAAAGGCATTTTAATTACCGGTACGTTCGTCTGCCTCCTGTTTATTTTGTGTGTAATTCCAGTTGCCCACCACTAGATGGCACCACACTATTATGTTTGGCATCAATTTTGAAAGAAGAGTGAAAACGAGAAGTGTTTCAAGCTCAGCCTAATTTGGGGAATTATCTGCAGGAAATGGACATCCTTGGTTTCAAACTCGATGACTCCTCTGGGACACTCATTTTATGCTCACGCACCCGAGGCTTATTTACACTGAGCTTGACAACAATTTGATAGCTCTTATGTGCTAATATATATATTCTTCCCCCAGTATTTGTCACCGCTCTCTAATATCTGTTACTATTGTTTTTATACACCGTATTTTTTTTTATTGTATTTTTTTTATATATTAAACAGTTCACCCTCCTACATTTGAAAGTTTTTATTGACATTAGTTTTTTTTTTTTTTTTTACTGGCATACATCCAGGAAAGGTAAACTGGTTGTACATGCTCGTCGTGGTGGGAAACGCCCTTTCTGCCTGGCCACGTTCACACAACTATGAGGCTTGATTGCACTGGGTGAAACATTCAGTCATAATAGCAATAATAACAATAATACATGGCCTCCACCCATTGCTCATTTAGTATAGATGGAGCAAAATTTTTCCCCCAATTCCGCTCCTGTTTTCACCCAAATCAACTGTGTATTTATTATTGATACATTATGTTCTAATATTTGGTTTGCATTTTGTTTTAACTTGAACCACTTCCTCATGTTTTTTTCCCATATTTTTGAAATATTTTGTAATTTTTATTTCAGTTATTTGTATTTTTTTTGGTGTAATATATTTAGTTTTTGTACATTGTTTTGATGCTACTAACACTGACAACCGTGATCATTGTGCTCATTACATTAATATGCGATATGATACTTTCATAGCATTTCATCTCTTTTCATGGCGAGTCTTCCTTTAGTTGGCACTTGACTCATTTATTTACACGAGGACCATCCGACTGGCTTCGTTTGACCACAAACGCGTCGCGGTGCAAGTCGATGGGCTCATCATCCCATACAAGGCCAAGCGTTCCCCTTCCCAACATGACTGGAATACCTTGGGAAGCTGCCAGTGAGCCTCAGCACCACCAGCGGCGGTGGCGGTTCTTCACATGACCTAACTTTGCCGTCCATGTGCTCAGAATTCTGCAGATGAAAAAGACGATGGCATCATAGGGTCCAAACCGGATTTGCGGAACTTGATGCTAAAGAGTAGATTGATGTGGTTAAGTTACACAAAAAAAAAAATTCTCTCTCTTCTGTTTTGAATATCTATTTTTTGAATGGCAAATATCCTGCCAGGCATTATAAGACAGACAGATATATGCTGCTCCTCATTGTCCTCATAGGTTATTTGTGTAGCACTAATACTAGTCATTCTTTGCAGAGGATAAAGAATGTGTGCGTACTAGAACTGAACGAAAAATCTAATTGCAATCCCCCCCCATTCAATATTGCAATTGTGATTTAATGAGATTTCCTTTTTTCAAGGTCGTCTTCATATAATTAAAAAATAAAAAAAATAAAAATGAATTTATCTGTATTACAATATCACCTTAAGTAATCAAGTAAATATTTTGGTATTTTATCTTTTGGTTTTTCCTTTCAAATATTACTAAAGATATTTTTTCTTACCATTTTTTTTAATTTTTTTATTTCTGTAATGTTTTTTTTAAATTTTGCTTATTTTCTAATTTTTGTCTTATTTTCCCTGATAACTTTTAAAAATAATATATTTTTGTCCGTATTTTTATTTTAGTATAATAATGCCGCTAATGGTGTATTTTTTAAATTTTTTTTTTTTTTTTAATCTAATTTGGTCTCAGTTTATTGGTCATACGACTTCTAATAATGATTTTTTGTGTGTGTGTTTTAATGTAGGATACTTTGTCATTCTTTTTTAATTTGGTTGTAACATTTTTACAGTACATATTTTTCAAGTCTTATTCAATATTTATGTATTTTTCACATCACAATACTTTCTGATATTTTTGTTGCAATATTTTTTTTCCAACCTTTTTTTTTTTTAATGTACTTTTGTCCAAATAGTTTGTATTTTCATCAAACGCTGTTGTCGCTAATTGTATTTTCCATTTCATTTTTAAAATATTTTATTTTGTAGTAATTTTCAAACATTTGTGCATTTTTTAATCTAAAGGTTTGATTGTGTTTTCTTGACTAATGTGTATTATTTTCGAACATTTGTGCTCTTCATGTATTTTTTTTTTTCTTTTCAAACACACATTGCGTATACGTAAAGAATGGGCCTGTCTTGCAACAGTCTATCCGTGACATCACGTTCCCAAACATTCATCTCATCCCGTTTGGAAGTTTATCCATATATGGAAGAGCACTTCGACTCTGACTACGACAGACTGGGGCTCTCCCCGCCTCACCTCAGTGAGGAGGAGGAGGAAGAAGAAGAGGAGGACGAGTTACCTTACAAGGCTGAGCGACCTGCACGCTGTCTGACTTGACACTGACTCACCTTTGCCTCTCAAGGCTTCTATAGGCTATGTGTGCGTTTGCGCTATCAAACTATCCTATCAACGTACATGGAAAAAGATTTTGTTCAGCGATGCTGGAAACAAAGCTCAAAGTGCTAATTTCAAAGCCTAACTGTGGCTTGAAAGTTGAAATCCTACCAGAATCCAGGTTTGATACTCTGACTATTGTACGCTGACTACAAATGTTAACCGTGAGATAATTTGAAACCCTAACCCTGTACCGAAAACCAAATCTTGAATTGAAAGTCTAAGATGGTATGTTCTGAGTTTGGATCCCAAAACGCAGACACAAATAAGATTTTAACTATTTATTCACATAACATCGAGAGGCGTAGAACAAACTTGACTAGACGAGAAACAATGAGAATGCATCGAGAATCACGAGACGCCAAGCTCCCTTGGGCTGTGGAGATGCACAGAGGAACAGAACTAATAATCCGACAAACACACACTTCTTGGTTTGGCTTAAATAGACAGTGAATTGATCGGATTGGCTGTGGCTAGACATGTGGGTAACAGGACTGACATGGAATTATTTGATTGGCTGTTGACCAAGTAAAGGGATCACATAGCTCCTGACATCACATAGCGTTTTTCCAGTTGAAACCAGATTATGGTTACATCAGTCCAAAACAGACACTTGACCTCACAGTCATGACCCAAACTTAACTCTGGCATGACCCAGTCATGACAGATGGAGTTGAAACCAAAACTTGTCTTGTCTTCCATGTTTTAAAACTCTAATTTGAAGTCCAAACTCTTGCTTGAAACGCTATTTTCAAACCTTAATCCTCGGTTGAAACCCTAAACCCAACCCAGACTTCAAACCTCAACTTAGTTTCAAACATTTTTAAAAATGCTAACCCTGGCTTGTAATTTACAATCCTGACTCTGGTTTGAATCCCTATCTAAGATTTGAAACCGTGATTTAAGACCCTAACCTTGACTTCAAAACCCAATTCGAAACCCTACCCCTGGATGTGACAAAGCAACATAAAATTACATAGTAAGGTGTTTCGCAATGGTAATGGCTGGAACATTCTTGACAATCTATTCCCTGACTGGGTGTGTTGATGATGTCACATTTTAACACGTCGGCCCCAAATCTCACACATGTATACAAGTGGCGTGAAGTTCGGTAACCATAAACACAGGATATACCTTATGTAAAGTATGGGATATACTGTGTTAAAAATCTTAAACTAGCAGGTGAGCTTGTTTTCATCTACAAAAGCATTATTATATAATAGTATAATTGTATTTGAAATGAGTGAGTAGTACATGTATTTGTCATTGATGAATTGACTATTGCTAAATGCTAATGCACAGTGTGAGCCGCGCCCAATGCTTTAGCAATGCTACACAATATTTTACGCACAGCTGATATGATGGGATTTGCTAATCGTGTATTTGCATTCTTTTGATTGACAATCAAAAGAGTGCAAGGTGTACAACTTGGTTTTTAATTTTTTTTCAGATGTTACGGTCACCTTATTTTTATAATATATATATTTTTTTTACTGAAATCACAAATGAAACACGACTGATTCCAAAACTTAGCAATTATTCAACTACCAAAACTCAACTTTAAATAATTCGAAATATAAACCAGGAAATAAATGAGTAGCAAAGTAAAATAATCACACTTGACTTTAATTTAAGAAAAAAAAAAAAAGCAATAAAGGAAAAACTATATCGGCTGTTCCTGCTGTGCATGCATTTACCCCTTAGGGGCAGTGTGGTGCCATGCATGCATGAAGTACACACGAAGATAAAAGAGTAGAAGAAATAAGTTGCGATTGCGCTTTAACTCGTTTTGGATATTATGTAATATTGAGTATTATTTCTATTTGCCTGTTAAAAGGATTTTACAGTATTATTTTGACTCTAAACTTGAAGCCCTAATTTGAGACACCAACCTTGACCTTGAAATCCTAACCTCTGCTTGAACCTTTAATTTGAAACCCTAACCTTGGCTTGAAAGACACATTCTAGCTTGAAACCGTAGTTTAACAAACTAACATTCTTTTGCCGTATTTCAGCTCACCAAGCGAGCGAAGTTGCCGTGGGTGTCCTGTTACAAATCCGTCTCACCTTCTGCTACATTTAAATCACACTTGTTTTAGGCTAATTAGCCTCAGGTCGCCCGTCAATCACACTTGGAAGTCAAGCCTTGGGCGGGAAAATCTGCCGCAAGCCTGATGGATGGACAGCGGAGTCTGCCAATCAGAGCCAAGCGAGGGCGGGCTTGCAGCCCCCATGGCGTCCAATCAGATTTCCTTTGCTTCGGCCATCGATGTCATTCGTCTGTTGCAAAGTTTTTTTTTTCCTCCTGTCCCTCTCTCTTTTTCCTCTGTGCCGACCTGCCTCCCTCCGAACGAAGCCTCCCTCGGGGGAACCACAGCGCCGAGGTGGAACAAGAGTGTAGCACTACCAGGGAGAGAGAGAAAGAGCGAGGGGGAAGCCGGAGGCGGACCGTCGAATCTCTCCCCCACTCACCGTCTTGAGGAGGAGGAGGAGGAGAAGAAGCAGCAGCGGGCTGAGGAAGAGGCAGCCGGCGGCGGACGCACACGCACACACACAAGGGAAGAGAAGCCGAGACAGACAGAAGCTGTTTGGCGCTCGCTCACCTCACGTTATGGATCCTTACGACGGAGAGCAGGTCTACATGCAGCAGGAGGACGACTGGGACCGGGACATGCTCCTGGACCCCGCCTGGGAGAAGCAGCAGCGAAAGGTGAGGAGCTCTCAAGTCCCTCATTTCCGGGTTTATGGACGCACCCCCGACAAACTCTTCTTCGTTTTCTTTATCCTCTTCTTTTTAGTCCTACTTATTTATTTTCTTCTACTAAATAACCCAGACTTGAAACATTAATTTAATACCCCAACCATGTCTTGAAACCAATTTTGACACTTTAATGCTGTTTTGAAACCCCAACCATGGCTTGAACCCCCAAAACTCTTTCTTGAAACCCTAACCATGATTTGAAAACCAAAACATGGTTTCAAACCCTACTAAAACCTACTTTGAAAGCCCAGCTTTGACTTCAAGTATTTAATTTCAAACCCTAAACGATACTTGAAACCCTAACCTTGGCTTCAAGTCCTTATCCAGGCCATAATTTAACCTCTTGGGTTCAAACCTCAAGTTGATGCCTTAACCTTTGTCTGAATTGAATCCCTAACCTCTCAGACTCCTAATTTTCAAGCCTAACTTTGTCTTGAAACCCAATCCCAGGCTCAAAACCCTAATTTAAGTCCCTAACCATTGTTATCAACCCCAACCGTAATTTGAAACCTTTCTTTGATTAACCAAACTAGGCTTGCAACTGTTTATTATGGTATTAAAATAAATACATGTTAACATTCTTCTTCTGTTTTAATTCTTCCTAGTAAGTCACAATGTCCCTTCACTGGTGAGCTATTTTTAGAATAGACCCCCCTTTGGCTACTCATGTCGTCCTTGGGGCTAACCAGTAACCCCTGGCAGTGGCACCATTTAATTTTTTTTTTTAAAGACACCTAATCAACTCTGCAAAAAGGCTTGCTGCCTCCCTCCTCACCCCTCCTTTCTTTTTTTTGCAAGTAGGAGGGAAAAAAAAGTTAATTGGAGGCAATTAACTTGAAAAAGGCGGCTCTTTTACTCAACATTGCAAGCCGCCAATTATGTTGTGCTCTGCTTCTGTTCCTTTCAAAAAAAGAAAAGAGCTGTTATTAAAACCATGACTTTCTGAAGCTCATTTCTACTTTAAACAGTAACTTTTCAATTCTAACCCTTGTAATAAACACGAAATCACGTTTAAAATCCTAATTTGAAACCCTCATGCAGTCTTGAAACCTGAATTTCAAACCCTAACCTGAAACCAAAAACCTTCGTTGAAGCTCTAACTCTCATCTGATGTTCTTGTATGGATTACGACAGTGATTGGTAGCAGTGTGAGATGATTTCCTGAAAATGGCAGTTTGTCAAAATGTGGAGTTTGGTTCTAATGGCTACCAAAAATTTTGATAATTGGCTGTTTTTTGTTTTTGTTTTTTTGTATCAGAGAAATTTGATTTTTGGTCAATGATTTTGTGTTATGTTCCCTGAAAATTATTATTATTATTTAAAAAACAAACAAAAAACCCCCACTAATTTAAAACAACAATAATAATAATAAACATTTCCACCATTAAGGTCATATAGGCCGAAATACCGATGGGTTCTCCAAGTTAACGCACCAATAACCGCTATTTGCTCTAAAAACTATACTGCAAATGGATGAGCAATCCCTGTACTTTAGTAGTATACAACTGTTTTTTGTTTCATTAAGAAAATCCGACAAATATGTCAGCCATTTGTCATGTCGTTACTCTAAAGTGTGGTGCTTGGGCTCCTTCTAGTGGCACATGAACGAATTATGTATTTACGTTTGCAGCTAATCTTTAAGAACTGTTGAAGAATGTCTTTTTTTTTTTTGGTACAGTTTTTATTTAACATTGATTGTGTAATATATTTTAATTTAATCATTTGAGTAGTTAAAAAAAAAAGTTCCCCTATTTAAGTGTGCATAGTGCATACAGTGGATTACAAGACGTGTGTGTTGGATGCTGAAACAAGGACTAAATGGGTGTTCAGACTGGTGCACCTTTTCCATGCAACAGATGTCAGCCATGTGCTTGGCTTCATTAAGTGAACAATTGCCCCCACCCCCCTTCGACGACACCCCCCCTTTCCAAAAAGCTTGTCATGCACTGCATGATGAGACATGGATTACCAAAAGCACCCCTTCTATCCTTGACTTAATTTGCAGGTGGGGGTGATGGGATTATACTTGACTGTAACTTTACCCCCCCTCGAACACTACCCCCCAACCTACCATGCTGCACACACTACCTTTTACCCTCTCCTCCCACTTAAAAAAAAAAAAAAAAACCGGTGAAGAAAAAAGCCGTGTGGAATCTGAGCAAGCGCTGCGGTTTGGGCCGGGCTTGCGTTGGGAAGCGAGCGTGCCCAAAAATGGTAATAATCTCGCCCCTCTCGCTGCTTGCTGCTGCGGCTGCTGCTGTTGGAAAAAGTTTTTCAAACACCCCCCCCCCACACCCCCTCCTCCATCCAGTTTCTTCTTGCTTCTGGTTTCCTGCGTGATGTCATCCACTGTTGCTACAGGGGGAGAAGCACCGCGGCGGCACAGTGACATCCTCAGGTGTCTCTTTCTATGAATAATTTGAAAACCTAACCTTTTCTTAAAACCCTAATCCTGGCTTGAAACCCCAATTTGAAACTTTAGGCTTGGTTTGAAACACTAAGCCATAGCTTTAAAACCTAATTTGAAGCTCTAACCTTGATTTGGAACGCTTACCCGATCTTGATACCCTAATCTCGCCTACCCCCTCTGTCTATATTTTACTTGCTTCTGGTTGCTGGCATGATGTCATCAACTAGTGCTACTAGGGAGAAGCACGGCGATATATCTCAGGGACGTTGTCAGGTGTGAAGTACAGTCTGGACATTGTCAGGATTTTTTTTTCCTTTTTTTTTTCATTTAAAAGCAGCCGACCCACACAGTTGTAACCTCATAAATGTTTAATTCATGTTCTTGAACTCACAGGCTATTACTTACAGCCTCCTGGCAGCTGTGCACCTTCTCAGAGGTCCATGGTTGCGAAGCTTGGGGAAAGGTGGGGGCGTGGAAGCGGAACGACAACTGCATTAATACCTCAGCTCATGAGTTCTGGAATGATTTATTTATTTATTTATTTATTTTAGCTGCTGTAAATTGGGGGGTGGAAATGGCGGAATTAAGCTCTGACTTGCGAGCGCAAACTTGAGATACAAGTCCTGTTTGTATGCTGACAGAGAAATTGACTCACTTCATGCTAAGCAACTCTTTGATCAGCTGAACAATTCTTCAAAAATAAGAGGCTTCAAGCGGCTTAATGCCACTCCCAGTTAAAGTTTATTGTCAAACTAAACATTAAAGGGATACTTGACTCATTGAGCCATTTTCAGCAGTAAAAAGTTAATATTGTGTCTGTAATTAATGTGGTAACTTGATTATTTTTCATGTACAATTAATACCTTTAAAAACTCATTTTTCTACTTGCTGTCGATTGATGATGACATCACTTGTGCTGAGGAAGTAGGAACGACTAATCATGGCTCGCGTGTTTTCTGGCGTTGGTCAGCAAACTGAGCCATGATTGGTCCTTACCTACTTCCTCAGCACAAGTGATGTCATCATCAATCGACAGCAAGTAGCAAAATTACTTTTTAAAGGGAACCCTGACTCGTTGAACAATTTTCAGCAGTGACAATGTAATATTTTTTCCAGAATGAATTTGATAACTTCACTATTTTTCATGTGCAATTAATACCTTTAAAAAATAATTTTCCTACTTGCTGTTGGCTGATGACATTACCTGTGCTGAGGAAGTAGGTAACGACCAATCATGGCTCGCGTGTTTTCTGGGGTTGGTCAGCAAACTGAGCCATGAGTGGTCGTTACCTACTTCCTCAGCACAAGTGATGTCATCATCAGTCGACACTGACTGCAAGTAGAAAAATTACCTTTTAAAGGTACTAATTGTACTTGAAAAATAATGACGTTACCACATTAATTATAGACAAAAACAAAATATTAACTTTTTACTGCTGAAAATGGCTCAATGAGTCAAGTATCCCATTAAAGGTCTTCATTGTACATGAAAAATAATGAAGTTATCAAATTCATTCTGGGCAAAATATTAACTTTTCACTGCTGAAAATTGTTCAATGAGTCAAGTATCCCTTTAAACAAAGAATTACACCCGGATGTGTATTTAAAACAATAAAGAAAGGCTGCGCTAGCTCAATGTTAGCCAATGATTAGCATCGCTAGCATTGATAGTTGCATTTTGGGCAAAAAAAAACAAACAAACTTCAACTTATTGAGTCACTGAAAATAGAGACAATGTGAATACAGAAAAATGAAGAAGAGATGTTTTGGACGACAAGCTGTAATGCTTTATTGACATTTTGACTCGATATACGATACAGTGTTTTGAGTTACCAACATAGTCACAATATCTCAAGGCACCACTGTATAGTATACCGGTATTTGTTTGTTTTTGCTGCGAATAAACCCACAGTAAAACTCCCAAGAAAGTGAAAGGTGCAAGTGATTGTGCTAAAGAAACCCTGGAAAGTGTATGTGACATCTGATGAGCGGGAGAGAGACAGTGAGAGAAGCTACAAGGCACCACTGAAAGATACACAACACACAAATTTACTGTTCAGCATGTGGCCTTTTGTCCAAATTACACTTCATTATTTTCTTTATATTTTCATTTATTACTTTTTATATTATATTTTATATGGTATCAGGTTTTGAGGTTAGTTTATTGTTTTTTGATATCTTGCCGAGGCAGATAATTTCACTTAAATACAATTGTCATTGCTGGCATTGAGATGGTAGTTCAATTTCCAAAACAAGCACCGTACTGTGTTTTGAGCTTTTCCTGCCTCAAAATACCCAAGATATCTGTAGGAAAACATCAGCTTGAGATGTGAGAGTGAAGCAAAACATGTAAAGGTGTAAGCTGGAGAGCGGGAAAAGAAAAACATGCTGGAACATGAACTGTTACTACAAGTGGCCTGTTATACCTTGATCACTTCTACGTTGCTTCCTAAACTCAGGGGAGTTGTCCAAAAACAACACACAGAGGATATTTACCAAGTTAAACAACTTAACTTTGTTTTATAAAGGAGGCTTTTAAATCAAGTTGAACTGTTTCATTGCAAAGTGTTTTGTCAGTGTTTGTGTCCTGGAGGCTTAACAACACATTAGAATACCATCTCATTAATCACATCATTCAGGTTGGGAATTAGGACAATGACCTGTTCCTTATGAAATACTGTAATATAGATTTCGAAATTTTGATCTCGGCTTAAAAAAAAAAAAAAAAAAGCAAAAATGAGCATGAGTACTATATTACTTAAAACTCATTCGCTCCCAGCCATTTTCACAGAAGCAATCCCTGTCACTCCCGGCTGTTTTACTTGATTTTGACTGATTTTGCAAGGCCCACAGAATATTGTGCTCTATTGCTATAAAAACATGGAACCTATCAAAAGAAAGATTAAAGTCTCTTATTTCATCAGGAGAAAAAGTATATTTCTATCTGTTTCCGTTTTGCAGCAATTAGCATTAGAGTATAGCTAAGTTTAATCATTTTTCACAAATCTCTTTAGAATTGAGTAATTGAGCTTTTTTTCAACATGGCACTGGTTGATCTCCTTTGTTCTGCTGCCACCTGCTGGCTGTTTGTGTAATAACTACCATTTCTGCAACCGTTCTTTGCAGTTGAGAGGTTGCATCAAAGCCTTCTGTATGCTCTAGTATTAAAAAAAAGAAGAAAAAAAAAAAGAAAAACTTATAAATGCGTACCTGGGACACTTAAAACATAAAAAAAACGTATTTATACGTTTTTGGGAGAAAATTAGTTAACATAAGCACAATTATCTGTCAATAGAACAGGAACATTTTGCTTGGACAGATTTCCTAAAACAAGTTAAAGCAGTTAACCTAAAACACACACCCACACACACACACCCACACACACACGTTTTAATACAGTAGTAGTGTAGTTCTACTCCTGCAGCGATAAAATTTCGGTATTTCTTATTTTAAACGAAACCTAATCATAATCAGGAATTACATGTAAATACCAAGTTCTTTTAGAAAATACTTTTAAATAAGTAAAATATTTGTACACAAAAAGCATTAAAAAAAAGTTTCTTGACAAAGAACAAGTATTTTGATTTGATTTGCAGTATTTCATTTTTGTTATTTAGTTTTCACAGCGTAGCGCTCACATCCTCTGTTTTGTTAGCCGTCGCGCTTCTTTGTCACGCAGCAAGGCTACGCAAGGTGCATCATGGGAATGCAGGAATGTGATGACGGCGAGCGTTTTGCGGACCAGCTTTTTTTTTTCTCACTTTTTTTTTTTTTTTTTTTTTTTAACAGCAGAGAAACCTAACAGAGTCAATTGTATGCTTGCTGAAGCTTAAAATATATTTTGATGTTTGATTGTCATGTTATCAACAAGCTACTATTTGTTTGTCATGGTTGGGAAGCTGCTGCAAAAATGTGATTTTTAGCAGTCTGAATATGTGGTTATAAATCTGATAAAGGCTCGTTTTTCTGTTATTTACGTTATCGTACATTAACAACAAAAAAAATTCATGAAAAATTTACCCCCAAAAAAGAAACGATTAAACATTCAATTTTTTTTTGAAGAAAAACGAAGCTAATAAAAAAATAAAACGGAGAAAATGTTTTTGAAAAATCTGCGAATATGCAAATCCTTGAGTTCTGAAACCGAGTTACGAAAACAGAAGTTTGGAATTTTTTTTCTAATTCGTACGTTGCATTCCGAGCTTTACGCAACCCTGTAACCGTCATGCAAGAGGACATGCCACTGCACGGCCTGCTACTCCCCGAGGCCAAATGGAGAAATATGGCGACACTTAAATGGGAGCGACATGATGCAACAAATGCCAGAGTGAGCAAATCAGGGGATGGATATTATCTCTGTGCTGCCTTGCATGGTGAGCATGGGAATGTGGGTGTGGTGTGAAGGAAGTTTGCGGAGGTTAAAAAAAATATTTTATAAAAAAAAAAGAGGGGATGGGCGATTGCGACCTTACAAGGACAAACCTGGACCAGAACTAGCAAAGCTGCAAAGCGCCTTGGGGGTTTGTCTAAGTGGCGCAGTTGTGAGCGAGCTAAGGTGTGTGAGCGATTGTTTGCGGAACACAATTAGATGGAAATATGCAAGAGCGGCAACCTGACTGACTGCCTGATGTGTCCCCGAAACACCTGGGTGTGCGAAGACATTAAGATTCCAAGATAAACATACTCGTATTCGCAGCTCACGTTGGGACATGCATGGGAATCCAAACACTGTATAAAAAAAATAAAAAAAATCACTCTTCAAAGTGTATTGTCCTGACCTGCGCAACGAGAATGTTTCAACTGATTTTTGCCTATTTTGAGGTAATGGCTGCTTTAGTTCTTTACTGGGACTTTAAATGTCCACAGAAACAAGGGTATAACAAGATTCCAGGTTCTTGGTCTTGTGCTGCTCTTTCCATCCCTGAAACCGTGTCAAGGTTGGAAGAATTCCGGAATTTAGTGTGCAGCAAGTAAATGACTCTCCTCCAGAAGAGCCTGAATACAAATTCTCTCTGGCTCCAAATTTAGATGCAACCTCCTGGCCCAGTGCGTACGTCATTAAAAGGTCATTAAAAACAAGTTGGGTGCTTTGAATCTTAATAGCTTGGTGACTCCCCATCTGCCGTTTGTTTGCATTGAACTGAAGACAGTACATTTGAACCCCTAGAACGGACTACACACAGGGATTTTAACCAATTCTTAAACTATGAGAGCGCACCATACACAAAATGTCTCCATCAACAATCCAGAAAATGCACATAAGAAGAAACCAGTAGGAGAAGAAACAGAACAAGCTAGGCAGCTTCAGGTTGCTTCTGGTTTGGTTTTAGTGATTTTTTACAACGGACTGTGAGTCCATGATTGTAAATACTGAATGGCTTTAACATTTACGATTGTCTGCCTGACTGTTAGAACAGATCACGGACTGGGGTGTGTTTAAGCAAAATTCAACCTTAATGCACCCCCCACACCATAGGGTAATAAGCGTTCCTATTCTTTTAGAGACTTCCGATAATCGGGTCTTTGCTGACTTCATATTCAACCTGATTGTTGGTATATGTGTACCACACTTAATTGTTCCATTTCAAATTACACAATAATGGAGTCCGTGGCTTAGAACAATTGACTGCGTTGAAGATTTGCGAAAATATTGAAGAGGTTTAACATTAAAGATTGCCGTTTTCCTAGCAGATCTAGGGAGGGGGGAAAAATCCCTCAAGAAACCACAGGCTAATCACTCGTAATAATCATTTACAGTCATCCAACTAATCGGGACTTTCCTGGCTTTGATCACAAGGGAGAGAAAATGAGCAAATTTAGCCCGATTGTTATGTGCTTACTCTGCTTCATTAGCAGTAGTAAATGTTGAATAGGGTTAGCATTTATGATTATCGACCATGAATGTATTCCGAGCAAATCAGGGAGTAAACATCACTCGCCACATCCCACACCGCAGAATAATTGCTCAGGATTATCTTTTGAAGACATCCGATAATCGAGACTTTGTTGACTTTAATCTCAAATCCTCATATTTGGTCCAATTGTCAGTATGAGTGGCAGTTTTGGTGCATTTTCTGCGGAGCAAGTGTCTGGGCGCACCATGTACTTAGTCACATGTGTTCCACAGCATATGACCCAAGGAGTGCGTTCTACTGTACTCAGCATGTTTCCAAGGAATTCCCCCCATACGCGGGAAGGCTGTAGTCATGGGCCTTCCCTTGGCAGCTGGGGTGCGCGTAAACAGATACGCAGGTGAAAAGAGGCAGGCAAGCCGAGCCCGACACACCTTTTGCATTCAGTAGCAGTTATGCGAGTGTGTGTCTGGTATGGGCGGAGCTGAGAGGAAGAGGAGGCAGAGAGAGAGAGCAGTTTTTCAGGCCCCTTCTTTTGTCTTCCTGTCAACGCACCGTTAATTATTGATCTTAGATGCTATCCCTTGACTGTCCACACACTATTTAGTTCAGTTAATTGCTCGCTTGTTGTGCTGCTGCAGCCTAACTGTCGCAAAATTTCTGCTGACGCTGCAGTTATCTGCGTTGTCTGTGGAATTGAAATAGGCAAAACTGCTAAAGTAAAGTTGGTGTCCAAAAGTTGGACTCATAAATGTGTTTGTAACTCCGTAAGCTGTACTAAGCTAGCATGAGCATTTTAAATAAGGCAACATTAGCTAAGCTAGCCGCGGCTACATTGGTGGCATGCGGGCGAGGGTGTGCAGATGACCTGCTATGAGTGTGCACCTGTGCATGCGACATGACAAATGAGTGATAACTCGTCTTTAGTCGCTGATAGAATATTCTTCCTCATCTCCTTCTATTTAAATATATATTCTAAATATATTTGATGGCCCCCGCTTTACTGTTCATAACGTTAATTACGTCTCAAATATTTTTTAACTAAAAATTGTTTATTTTGGTGTTTATTGTTCAAATTTATATCGTGACAGAACAAACTTATTCTAACTTTTGTTTTTATCTGGATAAAAGACAAAAATGCATTTTCCTTCATGTTTTGGTTAAACAGAAATACTCAAAAGTAATGAATTCACTTCTTCATCCTGCAGTAACTTAATACCTCCATGGCTGTTAAAGATGACTCTATTCCTGGTTCTAATATAGGCAGTCTCACCCTCCCCAAAGGCTCAAATGTAATGTCCCTGCATAAGGACAGATAATCTCAGAAGACTACAAGGACAGGACAAGCATTATTAAAACACAATCGAGTTTTATCTTCATCAGCTTCCTCATCCACTTCCTTCCACTTTGTCTCTCCTTTCCTCTTCTGGGTGAAAAAACAAAACAAAAAAACAGTGAGTGAATGAGCGAGCGACTGAGTGAGTGGGCGTCGGCCGGTGCGCGAGGGAAAGTTATTTGCTGACATTTCGCCCGAGCGTGTCGAAATTGCCCCTGCAGCCTTATCGGGAATAGCGACGCGTCAGCTCTGTTTGCTCTCTGAGTAAACACACCACTGCTAGGTTGCACTCATGCTACTGACTGCACAGGCAATGTTTTAAGTCATATTTTCATACTACTTGTTGACTGTTAAACATGGAGGGAAAAATGGCGACAATATGCAATATCGTAAAGCTATTCATCCATTCATTTTCTATATTGCTTGTCCCCATTATGGTCACGGGTGATGTGGAACCAATCCCAACAGACTTTGGGCGAGAGGCAGAGTCCTCAGCCAGTCGCACAGTTCATATACAGTCAGTGTTATAGTTTTGGAATTTTTCATTTTAGTTAAGTTTTTATTTCGTTTAGATTTTTATTTTTTTTTATTTAGTTAGTTTTAATTAGTTTTTAGGGTTGTTCTGTTAGTTTTTATTAGTTTTAGTTATTTGATAAATGCTTAGTTTTAGTTAGTTTCAGTATTAGTTTTAGTTTTTTAAAATGTGTATTACTTGTGCGCAATATTAAAAAAACAAACAAACAAAAAAAAAACCATGGCAGCAACGTCATCTGATGGTGCTTTTCTATTGGCTGCTACTAGATGACGTCACTTCTGTGTGACACACTTTCAAACGACCTTATTCCGGTGAATATCAAAATAATTCTACTCAAAATCACATTTAAAATCATCCCAAAAGGCTCATGCATTAAATTAATTATCAAATACTAATAAAACAAATTAAATTTTTGCCATAATTATATTTAGTTATATTTAGTTTTATAAACATAAAACGTAGTCCCGGTTAGTTTTAGTTTTTTTAAAACGTATTTTTGTTCTTATTTTATTCCGTTAAAGAAATTGTTTTTTTAATTTTAATTTTAATTTTTTCGTTCGTTTTAGTTAACTAAAAATAACCTTGCATACAGTAGACAAATACGCATTCACATTCACATAAACATGTTTGAATCCAGACTTGGATCCCGCATACAATGCATTTTGCACCTGCAAGTCTGTGAACAAGCTTACCTCTGGTCGCTGTCATCCTAGCCCTTAGCCATTTGGCTATTTACTATACGTCAGCATCTCATTTCATTTGTGTGCCTTAAACCTTTTACTTATATTGTGCCCAGTAGCCAGGTGCTTATTATGGTATTTCCTGTTTTATGGTTATCATCTCATCATAATGTTTACTGGTAAAACCTTTGCGGCAAAAAAAAACCAAAAACACACACACACAAAAGAATCAAATCCACGGTGAAAAAAAGCCCATGATAAACTGAAACCTAGTAATATTGACATTATGGAATTCATGTTCATGTCCCATCTCTGTCATGACTCTGGATTTGGACTCTTCTTCTCTGGGTCGGTTGCATGCTAGCTGTTAGCCGTTTTCTTTCGGTTAGATGCTACTACATATCGCAATTCTGCGTCAGTGCCGTTTTTAAAGAGCAACGACCTTGAAAAACGTGGAGAAAAAAAAACAAAAAACATTTTCTATCGGTGTCCAGTGTATTTTGACGCTTCCATGGCTCGAGGCCATTTGTTCTTTTTTCCAAGCTCGTATTGAATGTGTGAATTTCATTCAGCGGCAGCTATTATTGATCAGACTGGGCGATGGAGTGGATCCCCCTGCAGGCTATTTTTTTTAGCGCCAACTGTGCCGACTGTCTGTCTACACTCCTGTACCCCCGCCTGTGATTGTTTATTTCCGACTGGACCCATTTTGTAACAGTAAAAAAAAAAAATGGTATCAACTGAGGTGTTACATGTATTTGTAATATTTGTTCCAGTAAGCAAGCAGAAAAATATAATTATGCTGTCACACTCCGTTTGCCTGCTTGACTACATTTGGTGCCAAAAAGTTTCACCTACGAACAAATACGTTGCATCACACAAAGTACGCAAGCGTTCGCCGGACACAGTGATGGGAAGTACTCAGTATCATAGCTTCAGTAGTCATGAGTCAGCTGCCGCTCGCCGCTTTGTGCCCGTGCAAGCATTTTTTTTCTTCACTGCTGACCGTCACCTGACTCAGCCACAAGCGGCTCCTCCACAAAGGAGGCTTTCAGCGCGCTGACTGTACTTACTGCACTACATTCGAGAACGCCAGGCTGTAACTGTGATGAGTTGCAGCGTCCTCGCATTACCTCAGACACAACACAGACATTCGCTGCTTTTACGCAGCGGAAGGTCCACAGTTGTCTTTAAATGTTGTGTAAAGTCGTGAGAGAGCAACACGGCTGAAGTCTCCAATGAGCAGCAATCATGCGCCGGGAAATAGTAATTCCGTTATGACGTCGCGTTGGCTGCCAGAGTTTAAATTTTAATATATAAACAAACAACTGCCGTTACCTAACAGCCGTTAGTTCGCCCATTGGCAAGTGACATAGATATGGAAGGAACAGTTCAAATCTCTTAAATTATAATATTTTTTTTTTAAAGGTGGGGAAAAAAAAGTAGAAAATGAAGAGAAAGATAGTAGAGGTCCTGTAACAGGATGTCGACTGCCTATTTAATAAATATGGATATGTTGTTCCGATAAAGAGCTCATGTCTCTAGACTTTTGTCCAGTTAGTGTACAGCAGAGCTGTCAAGATTAATCGCAAGATGAATTCTCGCGGTATTTGTGAGTTCACAAACTACGGAGAATACATCTTGTAACGCTCCCGTTGATTTTCACCGATCTGAACCACTGGTGGTTCGAACCAATCACAGAGCGACATTGTGTTTAGGGGCGGGATATGCAGCTGTGACAAAACCGGGAAGCCCGAGCTAACAAACAAACCTAACATGGACGAAAGGACGGTGCAATTAATTCTGTTCTCGCAGTATTACTCACCGTTCCCTTGTTGAATGTTGAACAGCGAGAGGCGCTTCGTGCATTTCTAGCTGGTAAGATGTTCGTGCGTTTCCCCACTTCGGCAAGAACGAAGACGAAATTTTCACTCGTGGCCGTGATTGGTTAAAACAAACATGTACAATGCCGCATCATCCAATCAGCTCGAATTATAGTACAGAATGTCCCGCCTTTCTCGAGCAAATTACCGTTGAGAGCTACCAGATGGATAATACGGAGAACTCCCTTGAGTCAAGCGCAATATCAATCTGGCTATTGCCAGGTTAACATAGTACATCAGTCACTGGTTTATAAACGGTAATCAGGGAGTAAAAAATGCTTTTGAAATACACTTTAATGCAAAATTAAAATGAATCTGAATAGTCGATTAACCGACTGAATAATCAATAGATTAATCGATTCTAAAAAATATATTCGAAACTGACAGCACTAGTGTACTGTAGGGATATAACGATAACGGCAATATCGTGATATCGCAATATGAAAACTGCAACAATGTATCGTCGCCGTCATGTCACAATATTAAAATCAGCACATCTGTTAAAGTCGGGTTGATTTCCATTTGAGCAGTTCTAGCACCCTCTGGTGGCTAGTTTTTTTTTTTTTTTAGTGCAGTTTAATTTTCACAAGGTATGTTTTGGCCCTTATATATTTAAAATCCATGGTAATGGTGAGATGAACGTAATGTGCTTGTGAACCGAGTCAATACGTGGAAGAACTCAGTGTGTTTCAGTTAGCAAGTAAGTGCCTCAATATTTCGTAATATCGTATCGTGATGTTTGGATATCGTTACATCCCTAGTGTACGGTACATCTTCCTCTCGCCCTCATAGCTGAAGGGCAGGGCCAGGGGAAGCTCTGGCCAACTACCAAAACGGGCTACCAAAGGATCATCATTCATCCCTTTCTCTTGTCTCCTTCCTTTGAAAGCTCACCCGAGGACACACAAACACACACATGCATTTACAGCGTGTGTGTGTACGTGTGTCCTAGGCAACCGGGAGGAAGTGTGTTTCCCTGCAGCTCGTAAGCGTGATGGAGTGCGTCAGTCTCTCAGGTGCAGCATCCATTGACGCAGACACTTTGAGTGCAAAAGTGCCAAATCAGCACAATCTTGCCATTAGGCTTATACATCTCCTTGGCTGCGGCTCCCGCTACGCGCGTTTGTGTGTGTGTGAAGTGCAATTGTGTTGCATGGGCCAACAGACTGACAAAGAAGGGCTGCTTTTGTGAGCCATCACTTAGATTTACTGTCACGTCGCGATAATGCATATCCATACACGTGCGTGTAACGTGACAAATCGACGCGTGCTAACGGCTAGCCCATCGTCGCTTGAAAAAACAAGGAAAAAAAAAAAAAGGCAGCGGCGCAGTATGGAAAGGCGGTCGTCACGGCAACCGCAAAAGCCTCGCGTGCCTCCATGGGTGCGTGGCATCTGAAAATACGTGTCTAAGCACCAACGAGGCACCAATGAGGTTCTCAACGAGTCTCAATTTTGAGCATCTAAAGTGGATGACAACACAGAGCGACAATTGGGGCCAAATTTCAAGATCTTCTCTTCCTTTCATCAAAGTCACCAAAGGCCTGATTTGTCACGTTATCCGGAGCAATTTTAATGAGCTATTCCACAGCTCACTAAACGTAGCCAAGCAGACGGCCCCGTCCGACTCATCCCCTCTGACCTCCACTCGGCTTCTATTTTCTTGGCGCCGTTTTTCCTCCTCAATGCAGCTGACCATGTGTCAAACTCGAGAATTCTTCTCCAGCCGTTTGTTGGCGGGTCCCCTGTTGAGCGTAATCTTTCACATCCAAGACCTGACGTTGACGGAGTTTTTATGCCGAACTGGAGATTCGTTTGACACCAGATGGTGCACTTGTGATGCGTTTATTTATAGAAGCTACATGTGGATCGCGTTATCCCGGAATACAAATGTGTGCACCACATCCGTGATGTGACCAGGTTTTTCCTTTGGACTAATCTTTGAAAGAAAAAAAAAAAAAAAGTTAATTTAGGATATCTACTGTAACAAATCCATCTGTCTTGCATATAACGGTTTCCGATTCAGGCTCCTTTGGACGAATTCCGAAGAAAGAGTTCGCCAAAATACGAACACTGGAATTTGTCCAAAATGGCTGTTTCAAATTAACATGGTTGACTTTTGACCTTTTGGACTTGTTTGTACATCCTGTTTACCGTGCTCAGTACGTCGGCCTCAAAGTTCTGAGGTTCCGGGTTCGAATCCCAGCTCTGGCCTTCCTGTGTGTAGTTTACATGTCTTTCCAAGAACACTTATTTGCGCCGATGTTCGGCATTTTGACAAATATCCGCATTCGGCTTTTTAAAAATCTGTGACGGCCAAATACGAGATCAATTTAAAACTGTTAACGTCAGGTCATTATTTATTTACATTTTTATTTTTATACGAGATGCTGATGACCCTGGGAACTCGCGGCATCTTTTGTTTTTGTTTGAAATTAAAACTTAATGATAAGTGAAAGTTTAACATTTCTGTTATTGTGAAATTTTGGAAAACTTACTATAACTTTTTTACGTTTTCATTTAAACTTTTTAAGACGTGCTAATGACCTTTTGACTTTTTGTTAGAATTTTAAAAAATCCATCCATCCATCCATCCATCCATCCATTTTCTTGACCGCTTATTCCTCACAAGGGTCGCGGGGGGTGCTGGCGCCTATCTCAGCTGGCTTTGGGCAGTAGTCGGGGTACACCCTGAACTGGTTGCCAGCCAATCGCAGGGCACACAGAGACGAACAGGAACAACCATCCACACTCACACGCACACCGAGGGACAATTCGGAGCGCCCAATTAACCTGCCATGCATGTCTTTGGAATTTTGGGAGGAGACCGGAGTACCCGGAGAAGACCCACACGGGCACGGGGAGAACATGCAAACTCCACCCAGGAAGGCCGGAGCCTGGACTCGAATCCGAGTCCTCAGAACTGGAAGGAGGACGTGCTAACCAGTCAACCACCGTGCCGCCCAATTTTAAAACAAATTGAAGTATGATAACAAACTTCAACAAAAGTGGTTGAATAAAAATGCGTGAGTTCATATTTTTTGTAAATGTTAATGCCAATATTTCCCCTCTTACTGAAAATATCGATTATCGGCCTGCTTGACTACTATTCTATCTCAAATTTATTTGCCTATTTTGCCGTTTCGGCACGATACAAAACACCCCACACCAAGAGTGCAAATTGGCCCGTGCTGTTGACAAACGTCTTCCCGTGCGTCACCCTTGCCAGCAACATCTGACTTCCTTTCCTAGTCCTGTTCAACCGCTCCGACACTTCAACTGGCAAGAGTGCGGCAGGAAATATTTATTTTAAGCGAGGATGATTAATGAAAGGGAGGAGTGGAGGAATTTTGAAATCTGCTCACAAGTTATGTGCTTTCACTGGGCTGCGCTCTCAACCCAGAAACGTCAAAAGTCAGTACCTGGGTGGGTTACCGATGGGGGAAAGTCGCTGTGTGGCGTTCGTGACACTGACACAAGTGGATGGAGAGCAGATGCTACGCCATGCTCTTGACCCCTCTTAACTTTCTGGCAGGCCTTGCATTTTGGGAGGAGGCGACCAGAGAGAGAAAGCAGACTCACATATGAGCCAGCCAGATGTTGTTGTGTTTTCACTTTTCATGCAATTACGCAACAAGTGAGGCCGGAGCCGTTTTGAGTCATTGATGAACAGTAAACCATTGATTGGTCATTCAACATAACTTTAAGGCTATTGAACAAGTAAATACATTGAAATAACTATTAATGAACATTTTAAGATGAGTATTTTTATAAAGTTAATCCAAAGAAAGCACTTTGTCTATCTGTGCTGTATCTTGCTAAATACCAACCAAACAAGATTAAAAATAAATAAATCTTAAACTATTGCAATAAAAACAAAAATATTAGGCAAAAATAAAAGGTTTGAGCCAAAAAAAAAAAATCACAAATAATTGCAAATGCAAGTGCAAAAATATTAAACCAAAACATCCTCAAGCATTAGATGAAAAATACACAAATACTAAACTAAGTGCAATTTCTGCAGAAATTGCGTGGGAATGCTGAAAGCTGAATGCTTTCAGCGTTCCCACAATTAAAGGGATACTTGACTCTTTGAACAATTTTCAGCAGTTGAAAAGTTCATATTTTGTCCAGAATTAATTTGATAACTTCATTATTTTTCATATACAATTATTATCTTTAAAAACTATATTTTTCCCTCTTGCTGTCACCTGATAATGACATCACCTGTGCTGAGGAAGTAAGTAACGACCAATCATGGCTCACCTGTTTTCTGGGGTTGGTCAACAAACTGAGCCATGATTGGTCGTTACCTACTTCCTCAGCACAGGTGATGTCATCATCAGTCGACAGCAAGTAGAAAATATTAACTTTTTACTGCTGAAAATGTCTCAATAAGTCAAGTATCCCTTTAAGGAACAAAAACTACATTATTAGGTAAAAAAATAAATAAATAATAATAATACAAAATATATATATATATATATATATATATATATATATATATACATACACAAAATTTGTGAACGCTATGAGATGAAAATAAATAAGTGTTCAACAAACAAATGTTAGGGGATAAAGAATCTTAAATTATTGGACAAAAATATTTAAAATAAAACAACAATATCAGATAATAGTACAAAAACGTGCAAATTGAAGTTAAAAAATACATACAAATTTTATGCAAAAAAAAATGCACAAATAAAGTATTAGAAAATAATACAATATACTATACAAACCAAGGCAAAAATATTAGACAAAATTTGATTTTGTGTTGATTTTTGAATGACACTCTTTTTGGCATTTCTGTCCACATTGAATTAATTGAAAGATCTCCGTTGCTGTCGCGGCCGCAAACATCCAAGATGCTTTAGGGCGTGTGCCCACCACCATAAATCTTTTCCAGTCGCTTCTATCCTCGGAGATGAAACACCATATAATCTTTCCTCTGTTCCTTTCGACCTCCATTCCGCTTCGCTTCCTTTCAGCGGGCAGCACACGCCAATGTATGAAAACCAAGCGGTTGCGTAAACGTCAACCGATGATGACCGCCTTTTTAAGGGATGACGTGTGATGTGAGTGCCAACAGCGTGCATGCTACCATTTTGGATGAACAGATGACTTGAAAAATGCTGTGAAAGTTTCCTATCGCCAAAAGAAATACATGATGAATTTTTAATTTAAGTCAAAGCATTGCACAATATAACAAGAGCCAAAGCAATAATCCTTAAGATATTACAACAAATACATACATACATTAATAGGCTACACAACAAACAGAAACCCAGTATGCACGTTTTAGAAAAGTTAGCAAATTATGAGACAGAAATATTGGAAAAATACAATTATGGACAAGTAAACGTAAAATATTATTAAAGGTTTAGAAAAGAAGTATCCATCCATCCATCCATCCATCCATCCATCCATCCATTTTCTTAACCGTTTGCTCCCCACAAGAGTCACAACGGTGCTGGAGCCTATCCCAGCTGGCTTTGGGCAGTACATCCTTGAACTGGTTCACAGCCAATCGCAGAAAAGAAGTACAATAATGCCGAATATAAGGCAAAAAAGTACAAAAATATTACTCTCAAACTACAAAAATCATAGATGGAAAAAATACACAAATATGAAGAAATAATAGATTTCAAAAAATGTGAAAATCTTTGCCAAAAATCACATCTATTAGACAAAAATATACACCAATAATACCTGAAAATATTAGGGGAAAAATATTACATTAAAATACCAAAAAAATCGATATAGATATATATAATATCCCCTAATTATTGGACAAATTAAAAATAAAAATATATGCAAAAGCATTATAAATGCAAAAATTTGGGGATTTATTATTGGGAATTATTTTCAAAAAACAGAACACAAACACAACATACAAAAATAATAGACAAATATTACTTCGCAGATAATACCATGAACAATGTTTGGCTAATTTAAAAATATTATGAAAAAATATTAGAAATTAGTGCAAAAAAGTCGCAAAACATGCCAAAAAAAAAGTACAGAAGAAATGTTAGGAACACAATAAAAAAATACAAAAATAAATAAATAAAGGAAAATACAGTTTTAAAATATTATCACCTTGGCTGCCTTGGGCGTACACTGGTGCTACTACTCCCATCAAGGCTCAATATGTTTACCATAATTACAATTGGCAAGGCAATACCAGCCATCAGAATTTTCATCTCAGTTTATCGGTAAACCGTTTCATTCCAATTTGGGTGACTTTTGTCCGGCGACGGTCGGGTGAAGCACAGAGGCAGCTTACACGGACTGGCCGGGCCTGGCGGGGCTCCTGCGGGTTCTCCACGGCATCTCTGTTGGAAACACGGAAGCCTGATGTTTGTTCTCAGGGTGTAATTAACCCCGAGGATCATAAAGAGGCTTTCATGCCGGTCTGTTTGCTGGGCCTGCCTGCACACTTGTGCCAGCCCCAGCTGTTATTCTGTGTTCCTCGATGTTTTCCCTCAGAGTGCCTGCAGTGCCAGAAAAATCCTTGGATCGCTACACCTACTGTGTGTGTACAATACACAACTAAAGTGTACCGTAGATTTATAGAGCATGGTAGTACTGCAGGACTAAACCAACGAGAAACACTTACGTGATTCCAGTAGAACGCAGTTCCGTGGCAATTTATCGGGTTCAATAGAAGACCCTACTTAGTGGGGAGTGGTGTAGTACTTTGTAAAATGTTGTTTATGGTGGATAGTGACAAAGCCCTGCCACAAATAGCCAAAATCTGCAGTAGATGGTGGCGAAGCACTACTTGTGTCATAATAGAAACTCTTAAAGCAAAAAGTTTTTTTTTTTTTTTACTTTAACGAAAGAATAATAATTGTTGGAAAATTGTAACTATTTATTTATTGATTTGTTTGTTTTTTTGTTTGTTTGTTTGTTTGTTTATGTTTTATCATGTTCTCCTCCAAAAAATACGCACATTTGGGAATGCCAAACAGAGAAGATGCAACGATTTCCCTCACTGCATTGTCAAAATGTAAATACCAGATATTCTTTTAAAAAACAAAAAACAAACCAAAAAAAAAAAAAACAGTATTTAGGCTGTTTATAGCTAAACATAAAGAAAATTATATGTTGTGAATTTAAGGCAACCATAACTTCCACTACCTGAATGCAAACATACAATGGGAATAGGCATGGGCCGATTGCTGGTTTGAGTTTTACCGGGGTTTTAAAAAGTCAAGGTTTCAATAATTACTAATACTAGCTAATGAGCTCTTCTTACGGCATAAACACTGCAAATATGGATACCTTTTCTGTTGATTAATGTGCATTGTCCTTAAAAAAAAATAAAATAAAAAATGGTGCCAGCTGGTACTAGTTAGCCCCAAAGATAAGTGGGTTTTCACTCACTGTATCCAATAACATGAGAATAAATATTGAATCTCTTCTAAAAAAGTGTCAATACCAGTTTGTCTGCTTTTTAGGAAATGACTTACTGTATTGAGACAATTACAATAGTTGGAAATCTGAATTATTATGCTGTGAAAACAGGTTTAATGTTCCATCTATAGAGCCTAGGAGAGGCTGTGGTGGCATTGTTTGATTTTTTTTTTTCCCTCCTCTTTTACCAAATGTGTATTTTACTGCACATTACTAAGGAAACTTTCTGAAAAATATGTACTCAGATTTATATCGGATTCCTTTTTTCTTTTCTTCCGTAGACATTCACAGCTTGGTGCAACTCTCACTTGAGAAAAGCTGGCACGCAAATAGAGAATATCGAAGAAGACTTCCGAGACGGTCTGAAACTCATGCTCCTACTGGAGGTCATCTCGGGTAAGTAACCTCCCGAATGCTCTGTGTTTATGATGGCCTGATGTGGCAAACGTGTTTACAATACTTCTGTAGAAGAGGTATACAAATACTACAAATAAAAGATAGGCTCTGCTAAAAGTAGAAGTTTTGATTCATCTCCTTTACTTACTGTAAGTCATTCAGTCATTTGGTACCAGACTGCACAGATTTAAAAAAAAAACAAAAAAAAAAACAACTTGATTACTTCCCATCAAAGATGTCGTTACTTTCTCCCATCAAGGGGAACGTCTGGCCAAACCCGAACGAGGCAAGATGAGAGTGCACAAGATCTCTAACGTGAACAAAGCCCTGGACTTCATCGCCAGCAAAGGAGTCAAGCTGGTGTCCATTGGCGCCGAGGGTAAGTGGCGTCGCGCCTCAGAGACTTTATAAAAATCTATTTGAATCCGGCCTTCAGACCACCAATAACAGCACTTACGACCAAGCCTCGTTCCCATGGTTACAGGCTGCTGTGCTGTTCAAAGCCGTAGGCTTCCTCACTGCAACTTTTTACACTAAGTTCCACCTAAAAAAATATTTATCAGTTGTAAACTGAATGACAAGAAGTAGCAAATCACAAAGGCTTCAATTTGGGGGGGAAAACCCCCCAAAACTCTTTCTTCATTCCAGTCAGTCTGTTGGTTTTAACATAATTGTTGACTAATATGATGAACAACATCATTCATTCTAATTGACCCTCCTATTTTATTGGCTAAACTTCATTTCCTCCATTAAACATCAATCACTGTGTGTTTGCACAGGGCAAAAGCAGTTAATACCCCAAACCAAAGTCAGTCTCCATTAGAAGTGAATTACAGGACTGATTGATTATGCTTGAAAGACATTTGGTGCAACAATTTGATCAGATTTGTTACGGAGGTTCCACGCCATACCGACATTCCAGACGGATTATGCGCCTGGAATCTCTCATCCATACATCTCATCAGGGAGCTGGTTGGGATTTTTTTTTTTTGTGTTGCTCTTTCAAATGGCATTAACAGGATTGATCGGTCGTATTGTGTGTCAACTTGAATCGGCGGCCGTTTTTAACTCTCCGTCAACTCATTCTGCATCCACGCGTCCACCTTGCAGTTTGTCCATCACGGTGGAAGCAGCCACCTGAGCCACCTGATCCTGATTGGATTACAGCGATTTATTGAAGGCGGCCAACCTGTTGGAAAGGATTTTCATTACGGATAACACAGCACAGAGAGAGGAGCAGAGAGGACTGCCCCATTCACACAATACTCGGCGTCATTATCAATGACTTGTGCTGGCAAAAAAAAAAAAAGGAAACCAGTATGTGTTGAAAATGAATAAACTAATATTCAAACAGCTGTACATAATTCAACTGTTTTGTTAGCATTTTTCCCGCCATTGCCTTTGAAAAACAAAACATTTTTGTATGACTAATAGGGCTGCATAATTATGAAGAAAATATTAACTCATGGAACCTACCAATAGAAAGATTAGAGTCTCTTCTTTCATCAGGAAAAACAAGTATATTTCTATCCATTTTGCAGCAATTAGCATTAGAATATAGCTAAGTTTCATTTTTCACAAATCTGTTTAGAACTGTGGGGAAATCATCTTTTTTTGCAACATAGCCCTGGTTGATCTCTTATACTCTGCTGACACCTGCTGACCATTTTTGTAATAACTACCATTGCTGCAACCGTTATCTGCAGTTCAGAGGCTGCATCAAACAGAGCCTGTTGTATGCTCAAGCATAGAAAAAAACAAAAAAACATTATACATTATTCACATTATTCGACGCTTTTAAAAAATTAACAATAGAACATATTTATATGTTTTTTGGAGCAAATGAGATAATCTCGATTGATTTGGTAATAATTGAGATCAAGATTAGGATGATAATTTGTTTTTTTCGTCCAAAACAAGAAAATGTTTAAACAAATATTAAAAAAATATTAAGACAAATAAATTTCTTGAAACTTAACTGAAGATTTATTAAATTAGTCATTTAAAAATAAAAAAGGTACAAATACATAAATTCAAAGAACACAAAATTGGTATTAATAATCTTTTATTTTTGTTTACAATTATACCGATTTTGGAGTTGTAGAGTGTAATAATTAATTAGTAATTGAATTTCAATTAATTGCACAACCCATTATTACTATTATATGTTATGTTTAAAAGTTGTCCGATTTATTTATTTATTTATTTATTTTAATCACTTTTTTTTTTTTTTTACATGCAGAAATCGTAGATGGCAATGCCAAGATGACACTGGGAATGATCTGGACCATCATCCTCCGCTTTGCCATTCAAGACATTTCCGTTGAAGGTAATGTTGTGAGTGCAGGTGCACATGTGTGCGAGTGGTCAAGTGATTGGGAAACAATCACCTGATCTCTTCAGTCAGTCTGCAGGTAAACAGTCCTGTAGGTATTAGCGCGGAGTCATCCCAAGTGATCCCTCTGTCTTCTTCCCGACTTCAGAGACGTCCGCCAAGGAGGGTCTCCTACTATGGTGCCAGCGGAAGACGGCGCCCTACAAGAACGTCAACATTCAGAACTTTCACATCAGGTGAGAGCGCAAACGTTCTATCCTCCTTGCTTTAATTCCATGTTTGACCACACTAAATAATTGGGTGGACATTTCTATTATAACAGGGCAAAGGCAACGGTTTGAACAAAAACTTGAACATTTTCGAAACGTTTGTTAACCTGATTTGAGCAACACAATCAAGTCCGTATCCCACTGAGGGAGCAAACATTTCCAAGTGTTTGTGAAAGTTGAATTCTCGTCAGGGTTCGTTCAAGGTTGCAATGTTTGAAAAATGTTTGATTTAGGGGTTTCAGGCGAATTTTTTATTGTAATTATTCGCATGACTTCAATAGTTACCTCACGATTAATCACACATTGTATATCTGTTCTAAATGTACAATGAAATGTATTTTTTTTCCCAAGTTTTCATACTCTTGTTAACATAAAAGTGGAAAAATAATAAACTAATAGAAATATGGCTGCATATTTTAGTCATGGATACAGTAATTTCATAATTCAGAAAATGAATGACGTAATCTAATCTTTAACATAAAGTAACTTGTGAAATTCTGCACATTTTAAAATTGTAAAATACAACTTGACCCCAATCCCCACAAATATATGCATTATTATTAACTTTACTACTGCTAAATTATGACATGGATTTGTCTGCTGCGTTGCAACTGGAATTCCCCCAGTACAGGCATACCAAGTAAGGTGTGGCCGTTAATTGCGTGTTTAAAAAAAATAGTGGTGGTAAGGAACTTCAAATGGACTCAAAATTAACGCACTAATTTTGACACCCCTAGGTTTTTTTTGTTTTGTTTGTTTGTTTGTTTTTTTGTCGCAAGGAAATTTTGAATATGTTGACCGCGATATAGATGCTAGTTTTGTTAGCCCGTCTAGCAGACTTTCGTAAGGCAAAGGTATGTGGCTTGTTTGTTACGCAAGATAAACTTGTGAGTGCCATTAAACAGCTTGAAGCATGGACAGTTGGCATCTTCTTTGAAGAACTGTCAAATATCTACCAAACTGCATGCGGCAGCTCAGGGACACAAAGCAAAAAAAAAAAAAAGTCAACTGAGGTTTGTAACTTTAAAACTAACAAGTAGCACTATGTTATGCTTAAGCTAACGCCTGCTCTAGCAAGAAAATAATAGTATATACAATAGTAGATTTTCTCGGCGCGCTTTCAAAGTCACTTTTTATGTCTAATTTGGGCAACGCTACCTGCTAGCTGCTTTAAGGCTAAGCTAAACAAACAAACTCAACTAACTGAAAGCACACGCCATCTAAAAGGCAACATTTCATAACGATTTGACAGCGCGAGTGACTTCATCGTCTAATTATCTCTCTCTTGGCTGTCTGTGCGGTTCAAGTTTTTACAAAACATGCTTTTTGGCTTGAATTGATGAGAAGTTGAACTGTAACTAAACCCGGGATGAGATGACGCAAATAGATAAGCAGTGTCACCATGATGCTGGAAAGTGGGGAGAAAAAAAGGATATGGAGTACTGCGCTGTATATCTGTTTTGCCAGATTGTTGAATCATTGATACCTGTGGATGAAAGGCGAGAAGAAGAAAGGTTTGGGGTGAAGTCATATCAGCGTGAGGGGGTCAGACATGGGAGGGGGGTCCAGACCAGACCTTTTTGATGTGGTCTCTGCGACATCCGAGATGTGAGGCAGACGAGCAAACAATAGCTTCTTTCTTTTTTCTTTTTTTTTATGTTCGATTTGGATGAAGCTATACAGTCATGTATAGTCGTTTGCGTCAATCAAAAACAGACAAAAATCAAAACTATCTTTTGAATATGTGCGGATGTCTGCATAGTTATTTTAAACCCTCAAAAATCAACCAAAATCTGAACAAAACCTGTAAAAAGCTTTGCGGCCACTTTGCATGGTGATTTGAATCACTCACAAATCATCCCAAAATAATGTTAAAAAGCGTTTTACTTAATTTTATTAATTATGATCAAACGTCAGATACTATAAGACAATGGAAGCACACTTATAAGATGAGTTAAAGGATTAGAAGATGAAAGCTGAGTTGCACTGACGTTTCCATTCAGAGCACCAAAAATAAAAAATGAAAAAAAAATCCTTAAGGCAATTTCTCTTTCTATGATCATATTCCAGACTGTGGCATTGAAGGCATTTCTATCAAAGACACAACTTGTTTTCAGTCGTTTGGTTTATGAAGCCTCAAACCAAATAGAAGATTTTCTCTGAAATCTTTTACTAATTGAGTTTAAAGCGAAGAATCGCCCTGGTGCTATCTCGGGGTGATTTTGGTACAGAACAGTTGGATTTGGATGGGGGTCCAAAAACGTACCATTTTTTTAACTGCGAACAAAAATATTGCGCTTTCATTGTATTAAAGTTGAATAAAATGTTGTCTTCTTCATATTGGAGGAGCCTTTTGATTTCAGACATTTATTCTAATGTGATGTTTCCTTTTCTCTCGCTGGTCTTCAGCTGGAAAGATGGTTTGGGCTTCTGTGCGCTCATTCATCGGCACCGTCCAGAGCTTATCGACTACGGCAAACTACGCAAGGTGAGAAGACGCACGGCACAACTAGAATGTCACTTTAGCAGAGCGCAGACCTCCGCCAAGGCCAAATTGTTACGCAATGTATACCACAAGGGGTGGGGTTGGGGGGCACAACTTGGATGATTCCAACAATGTATTTTTCTGTCGTCAGGACGACCCCATGACCAACCTGAACACAGCCTTCGACGTGGCCGAGAAGTACCTGGATATTCCCAAAATGTTGGATGCAGAAGGTGAAAAAAAAAAAATTCCTTCAATGAACCGTTATCCCTGAATGTGGACCTATTCGAGCTTAGCATTTCAAGTAGCTTCAAAAGGTCGTCGTTAGCCGGCTAATTGTGGAATAAGTGCTACATTGAAAATTTGCAATATCACATTTACCGGAGGAAAATTCGGTGTGTGAAAATTTGGCAGCTAGGCCGAGCTAAGGTCCGCAGTTTTCAAGCGGACTACATGGAAGGACTATAACGTCAAAGCCAAAAGCTAAGTGGACCTGCAGTGTACACAGATTAGCTTTTATTTTGATTAATTTATAAAATAGAATTAGAAATTGAGCTCATGCATTTTGTGACACACAGCATTACAATTACTTAATTGATTTAATTACATGCACTGTTGTATTTAAATTGTGGGGGGAAAAAATGCATAAAAATATATTTGAGGTGTTTTTTTTAATATATAAATAATTAAACAAGTGTGCTTTGTGTTTCTTGGACAATTTAACGAATCAAATCCTCCCTTCCAAGCACATCTGGACTTGTTGATGTGTGGCGATGATGCTGAGCTCAACCTCCTCAATGACGAGTCCCCCCCACCCCCTCCCTCCACCACACCTTCTCTCTTTCCCCCCTTCTTCTCCCCCGCCCCCTCCTCCCCCCCGCAGACATTGTGGGCACTGCCCGTCCGGACGAGAAGGCCATCATGACCTACGTGTCTAGCTTCTACCACGCCTTCTCGGGCGCCCAGAAGGTACCCGTGGATGCAGCGTCTCCTTCCTCCTCCTCCTCCTCCTCCTCCTCCTCCTCTTGTTCCTCCTCCTCCTCCACACCCACACATTCTCACCTTGTCTTTTTACCCCTCAGGTGTTATATCCTAACACTTTTCTCTCTGCAGTGCACAAGCTTCCCTGCAGGGGTCACACTCACTCTGCATGTTTTCAAAATGCATGACGGGATCATGGGATTTGTCTCGAAAGCTCTGGTCTGCCTTGCTGTCATTGGTCAGAAAAACAGTATAATTTCAGTATTTATCAACATATCTAGCTTCTGTATTGGTAAAAACAAAAAAACAAAAAACAAGATAAACATTTTATTCCCAACTATAAGAAAAGCAAACTTGGTCAGTACTTACTCACAAAAGCAACATTTTCCATCAACTTTGATGTCATTGTACCGATGTCCACAGCTACAAACAATCCTTTCGTTTTGTCTGCTACTCGGAGAGACCCTTCCTCAATTAGCTGACAAGTTTCAGGCAAAAAATATCCACAAATAAGATCAAAAGGTCTGAAATTCCCAAGTGTGCTTCTTAACATTTCTGTAATGTTTCAAACTGCGTCACTTGCTCTAAAAAATTTTTTAACATTATTCATGAGAAGAGCAGTGTCGGCAGTAGAATAGGTCACGTACTTTCGTCAACAATTGTTTTCTCAGAACTTGATCTATCATCAGGGATTTGAGAGGCATTTGAAGTGCAAATTGTTTTTTTTTCTTCTTCTTCTTACAAAATTACACAAAGATTGTGACTTGACCACTTCACTTAAGTTAAGCTAAATGCAAGACCTAAAAGGCACTCTATGCATAAATATAAGGCTAAACTAGTCAAATCTTACATTTTGTTCCTAAAAAATAAATAAATAAATAAACACGAAGGCCGCCATTTTACTGATGTACAATGCACGGATGACATGATGTACGTTGTCATTAGATTCATTAACTGTTGATGTTTCAATAGGTTGTTGGTTTGAGGGTGCGAGAAGTTCTTTCCGAATGGTCTGGGCTTCTATTTCCATGCCAGTTTTGTGCCTAGAAGAGTCAAATTTAAAACAAGATACTGAGTTTTAATTTATTAGTTCCCTATGATTACGTAACTTTATCGTGTACTTTACAATGTAACTTCTAATAACTTATTGCAGTCTCACAAGTTTTTAAATTATACTTATCTGATTTCATTTTATCGCAGAATTTTACATTGATTATTTTTTCCCCACAAGGATTAATCTTACTGTGTTTAGCAGTAAACGCAAACCAGAGTAACGAACGGCGAAAATTTGGGATTATTTCACACTCAAAAAGAAGGCAAAGTGCAACGTGTCTGCTAACTGCAAAGCCAGAATTAGCGTCAACAACTTTGCAGTAACATCAACATCATTAGCTCATTTAATATAGCTTACTACTGCCACTTAGAACGAATTGTAATCCAAGGACACTGGTGCCCTTCCATCGATGATCAACAATCGCTCAACAAAATAAATGCATAGCAAGCATACATAACCATATGAAGAGTCCAATCCGTTTCTAACAAATTCACTTTTAGCACACCTCAGACCAAAATGGTGGTCCCTGTGTTTTCAAATGTATAAGTTTCATTGTATTGCATAATTTTTCATTACATATCTTCTCCAAATTAATTGATTAATCTTAATTTATCTTATCCACTAACATGTAAACTGAAGCCAAACGGTGTTAGAGGATTGAGTAATTTGTATTGAGCTACCTCTGAAGACCAAAACAGCAGGCAAACCGGAGATTGTTGAGATTAAGCCCCCTGCTGGCCCTTTTTTGTCTCTGCACACTTTTACTCTCTCTCCTCTCCTGTCTGTGCTTTCTCCTGCTGCTCCTCTTGTTCCTGCGGCCTCCTCCTCCTCCTGCTCCTGTTCCTGTTCCTGTGGCAGATATCATTAGCACCTTGAGGCCAGACGAGAAGGCCGTCATGACTTACGTGTCGTGTTACTACCATGCCTTCTCGGGCAAGCAGAAGGTGAGCAGTTCAAACACACCAAACACTCCAATGTGGCCGTCACCGTGCTTCATTTCAAATAATGAAAAATCGAAACTAACCCCAGATTTTGGGATGCTCTCATTGGATGAAGCAGTATTTTGACTCTAAAAAACAAACAAACAAAACATAAATGCAGGCTCTGGACCAAGCTATGCAGTCGTCCACATAGTGATATTGAAAAGACTTAAAAATTTATATTAATTAAAATGAACCCTGAATCTTGTAATCAGCGTTAGATATGATTAATTATTAAAAATTATAATTATTTAAATTTAATAATAAAAAATATGCAATTTAATAATACAAAATTAAATTAATAATTAATAATAAAATAAATAATTTGCTTCAACGTATCCTCTGTGAGAAAAGACTAATAACCAAACTATAGTTTTGAAGCATTAAATCAGGATGCACATACAGTTTAATTCTTTAAATTATATTTATTGTGCCATGTTTTTATAAAGTACTATAATGTAGGGCTATTTTCCACTTTAAATAATGTATTACAAAAAAAAATTGTAAATATATGAGTTTCACTTTGTGTTATAATTATTTCAAAAAGTCCTGTATGGTTCGCTAAAAAGTAGGGATGTAACGATACCGGCAATATCGTGATATCACGATATTAAATCTTCCACAATAGATCGTCGTCGTCATGTCACGATATTAAAAGCAGCATATCTGTTAAAAAAAAAAAGTCAGGTTGATTTCCATTTGTGCAGTTCTAGCATCCTCTCGTGGCTATTTTTTTTTAGTGCCATTTAATTTTCACAAGGCATGTTTTGGCCTTTGTATGTTTAAAAGCCACAATAATGGTCAGATGAAGTGGAAAGTAATATGCTTGTGAGCTGAGTCAATATGTGGAGCAAGTGCCTCAATACATATATTTATAGATTTTTATCTATAATATTTTTAGAATGTGTCATTGCTGTATAAGCACAATATTGTTTTTTTTATTTTATTTTTTTAGTATTTCTTTATTTTTTTTATTTTTTATTTTTAAATACAATATTGTGACTTTTTTTATATAGCCGACCTCCGCACAATATCGGGATAATTATCGTATCGTGGCCTTCATATTGTGATAATATTGTATTGTGATGTTTGGGGATCGTTACATCCCTACTAAGAAGTAGGAATAGACAGGTTAGATGACTATGTAGTTCACTAGTGACACATAGCAGATGTTAACGGCTGTCGGGGTATTTTCTAAACAAGGGCGCTTTTCCTTCTAAGGAGTCGTGGCGCCCGTCTAAATGTGACTTGTGTATAAATATTGATAAATACAGAGCAGTACGTTCCATTGCGTGTCGCTTTGACTCGAGCGCCACTCGAGGATTTGTTTTTTTTTTTTTGGTCTCCTGGATGCCTTGTCGTCATGGCGACCGCTCCTCCCGCCATGATGCAAAGGACATGTTCAAGGTGGCAGATGAGCTTGACGTTTTAGCCATTGGTCAGAGTTTTGTGTGTGGAATTATAACAATAGGCACACTCAAACCAACCGTGTTCGTGAATCTTATTGAGGTGTTTCTAGTGTTTGCACCTACTCGTTCTGCTAAAAATGAAAAAGTGCAGTATTAGGAAAAATAAAATAACCGATTCACATTTTAATCAACATTTTGATCTGAGAATAATTTTTTATAGTACTTTTTTCAGTTTTCTAATTTTTAAATCATTATCCTTTTATTTTTTTAATTAATAGAGTAAAAGAGGATTTTTTTAAGAGATTAAGATGATTGATAATTAGCCCCCTTTTTTTTTTCTTTTTTCTTTTTCCTTTCATTAGATATAATTCTAACTTGTATTTGTTATTGCCATTATCCTTGCTGGAATGCTTCCGCTGCCTTATAATAACGCATATGTCATCAATTTTGTCTCAAGCAATAAAACCAATCAGACAGAGTGTTATTTTTCCATGCAGCTCTTGTATTTGCTCTCCTTGGCTTGCGTAGGTGTGCCTAATGACGCGGCTGATGGAATGACATTATCCGCAAGCTATCCTTCCACTTTTGCTGCACTGTTTGGCTCCTCTATTTGGAATTTCAAGGACGGAACCTTTCTTTTTTTTTTCTCCCCCTTTTCTGGCATTAAAAAAAAAAAAAAGATAACCATGACGACTATAATGATGATGGCGTCTGGTGTCGTAGGCGGAGACGGCGGCCAACAGGATCTGCAAGGTGCTGGCCGTCAATCAAGAGAATGAGCAGCTGATGACGGACTATGAGAAGCTGGCCAGTGATGTGAGCGCACCCCGAACACACTTCCTCTGTCCCCTTCCATTTCTTTGCACCCCCATTATCAAACCCGGCTACCCCTCACCTCCTAACTCACCCTGGGGTTTTTGTGCTCCACATAGTAGAAACGAGTGTATTAGAAGTTAGAATTTTATAGTATAACATGGAAAATTAATTTTCTTGGATTATCAGGAATTGAAGTTCCATTTTAATGGTTCCACTGTTGATTGAATGGAGATAAAAGAGGGTGATTTAAAAAAAAAAAAAAAAAAAGAAAGATTATCAGGCAGTAACTCTGTTCTTATTTTTCTTATTTTTTATTTCACGCACACACATCAAACCAACTTGTCCCTCTTCCTCTCATTCCACCATCATCCTTCATTTTCCTTGCATGCCTCTCAACCCTTCTCTGTCCACATGCACGCACGCACGCCGTTTTGCTTCAGCTGCTGGAGTGGATCCGCCGCACCATCCCGTGGCTGGAGAACCGCGTGCCCGAGAACACCATGCAGGCCATGCAGCAGAAGCTGGAGGACTTCCGCGACTACCGGCGGCTGCACAAACCGCCCAAGGTGCAGGAGAAGTGTCAGCTGGAGATCAACTTCAACACTCTGCAGACCAAGCTGAGGCTCAGCAACCGGCCCGCCTTCATGCCCTCCGAGGGCCAGATGGTTTCGGTGGGTTTCGTTTCTCTCTATAAATACTTTGTTCATACCTCAGTGCGTTCTTAAACTTTTTTTACATCAAGTACCATCTAAAAAAAGAATAGAATAACCAACATTGAAATAATGTAAAGCTAGTTTGAAACCGTTTTCCCTGCAGGACATCAACAACGCGTGGGGCAACTTGGAGGGTGCCGAAAAGGGCTACGAGGAGTGGCTCCTCAATGAGATCCGCCGCCTGGAGAGACTGGACCACCTGGCCGAAAAGTTCCGCCAGAAAGCGGCCATCCACGAAGGATGGACAGAAGGTAAGGAAAGTAGGAGAAGAAACAAAGAGATTTATTTATTTATTTATTTTTTGGATCATGTTGGTGATGGATTTATTTATTTATTTATTTATTTTTTGATTGTGGTTGTGATTTTTATTATTTATTTATTTTTATTTATTTATTCTTTTTTTTATCGTGGTTGTGATGGATTTTTTTTTTTAATCGTAGTTTTTTTGGGGGGGGGATCGTGGTTGTGATGAATTTTTTTGTTTTTGTTTTTTTGTATCGTGGTTGGGATGGATTTTTTTATTTTTATTTATGCTTATTTATATTTATATTAAATGTTTTATAATATTAATAATAATACATTTTATTTGAATAGCGCTTTTCAGAAGACAAAAAGACACTTTACAAAAATAAAACTAATAAAAACTACCCAGCCAAAAGAAAAATTGAAGTAGGACTTCCAAATATTTACAACAAAAAATAATATTTAATGCATTTAATTTTATTTATCAATATTTAATTTGTGTACAATATTTCAATATATTTACTGTAAAAAAAAATGAAAATCAACTTCTATGTATTACTTTTGATTTGTGTCATATTTGATACATCCGGTCACAATGCTTTAAATTCGCACATTAACAACTGTCAAAAGTATTATAATAATCAGACATATCAAACATATTAGTATTTCCAAAAATCAGAAGGAACATTTCCCACTATTAATAAGTATAGGTCTCTCTCCTTTCTCAATTGGGGCGATCTTGCAAGGTCGCCATCAGCTGGGTGATACTGCCCTCTAATGGATTGTCCATGCAATGCAAGTGTCAGATCATATACATCGGGGTTTTAAAGGGAAAAAAATTATACTCATTAAATAGAGGGCTCAAAATGTCTTGCATTTACTATGATACGTTTGGCTTTATAGGGTTAAAGGTTGTTTTCTTTTGATCGTCGATTTGACATTTTTAGTTTTAAAATGTTAATAAAAAGTACAGGGAGCTTGAACACATCACCAACGTACGCTTTATTTTTTTCACCACACTGCCCTCTGCTGGATCGCTCATAGGACTGCCGTGAGTCAGATCGTGACAGTTCTTGTCTGTCTGCCTCCCTGTGCAGGCAAGGAGGAGATGCTGCAGCGCAAAGACTTTGAGACGGCGTCGCTGTCCGAGATCAAGGCGCTGCTGAAGAAACACGAGGCCTTCGAGAGTGACCTGGCTGCCCATCAGGACCGCGTGGAGCAGATCGCCGCCATCGCGCAGGAATTGAAGTAAGACACTTATTATCGACTTGGTAACAATTGTGACTTCTGTATTTTTTTTTTTCAGTTTCTTTCAAATGTTTTTTGGCACAGTATAAAAGATTTTGTTGTCTTTGGGCAATTAAGCAAAACATAATGGCTAGCCTGCTGGCTAACATTAGCGCCAAAGCGCTCTATCCATTTCAAGAGCTTGCCTTGTGCCATTAATTCCTCAATTGCTTAGGTCAAATGGCATAGAAAGAAGTCTACTAGCAGTGCCACCTGGAAGGAAGTGTGCGTGTGATGTCAGTGTGAAAAGATCTATCCCAAAAGGTATACCCAAGTTTTTGTTGTTGTTTTCCAGCGAGCTGGATTACTACGACTCGCCAAGTGTAAACAATCGCTGCCAGAGAATTTGTGACCAGTGGGATGCCCTCGGGGTTATGACCAAGCAACGTAGTGAAGCACTGCAGGTGAGGCCATTATATTTGAAGTCCCAAACATGCAGTATAGTCCCTCCAAAATTTCTCCATATTTCATTCCTGAATCCAATTCACTGAGTACCATGAAATTTGGCAGTTTTATCTGTCATGACTACTTCCGTCTGGAAAAACACGGGAAGTCTGATTTGAAGTGGTTTGGTTACAAACATTCAGCGTCCCAAAGTCAGTTTGACTTATCAATATGAAATTTAGAGTAGACCCACAAAAGGTTCACGAAGCCTAGAGCTACACAGGAAGTCTGCCATTTTGGTGTGAAGCGGCCATTATAGGGTCATTTGGTCCATTTCCATGAGTCCCTCAAAAGTGGACACCGTTCAAATATTTTGATCTTATTGTTCCAGTCTGTGTGTGTGGCCACAGCTTAACATCCTAGCCAATAAACACCAAATAGAAATGGCCCAAATACTTAATAAAAATAAACAAACAAAAAAAGTCACAGTAGTTTCACTTCAGCTGTAGAGTAGTGTTAATTTTATCCCCGATTTTTAAATGTAGTCTCAGTTTTAGTCCAATTTCAGTCACGTTTGTTAGTTCTTAATTACAGTTAGTCAACCCCATCCCGTTTTTATTTATTCCATTTTTAGTCAACTATAAATGTGACATTTTAGTCTTTATTTTAGCCCAAGAAAATATTTTATTCGTCTAGTTTTAGTCAACAAAAAGTCAAGGTTTTAGTCAGGACAATAATTTTACCCCTGTATTTTTTTTCCTTTTTTGTCAGCAGATTATGTTGAACATTTCGGATCTAAAACTATTTCACAGCAAATTTTCTCTGATCTTTTTGATGAAAAACAACTTGACGCACAATTACAGTGGCTACTGCGCTTCCATGCTACGAGCTAATAAGTTATCCAGCATTAGTTAGCACTCGCATTAACATTATTGTTGGACCGTTACAGGCGTTGGATTAATGCTTTAGTTAGAACTCTAATTTACTTCTTTTTTTTTTTTTAAACCTTCACTGTGAATCCACCTCCTGTCAGTCCCATGCATGTTTTTGCATGTTGCACTTTCTAGCTGCAGATTTGAAAGGGGGAGGGGGGTCCACTGCGTGTCACATGACAGTGTCACAGACATGACAGATTAGCAGAAACAAGATTTTACAAAATCGTATATTTGTCTCGTTTAATTTTGTTCATGAACTAAAATGTCCATATATTTTCATCCAGTTTTTATTAAGTGAAGTACATTTTCGTCTCGTCTTCATTAGTCGACGAAAATACATATTGATTTAGTCCCACTTATTGTTTATTAATGAGGGTTTTAGTCTAGTCTTGTCTAGTTTTAGTCCAGTGAAAAATGTGTGTTGATTAAATTATTTTTGTTTAGTTTTTGTTGAAGAAATTAACACCACTGTAGAGTAAGGCTGTTTCCTTGGATCAAATGTTGAAAAACAATACTGACCAACAGAAAACAGAAAAGCTTCTGGAAACCATCGATCAGTTGTACCTGGAGTTTGCAAAGAGAGCGGCCCCGTTCAACAACTGGATGGAGGGCGCCATGGAGGACCTGCAGGACTCCTTCATCGTCCACACCATTGAGGAAATCCAAGTGAGAATTCGATACAGCAAGTCGTCATTGAGGAGTTTTGCGGTTTGTGCATTTCTCACGTTACCGTCACATTTTGCGCCACAGGGACTCAGCACGGCCCACGAGCAGTTCAAGGCCACGCTGCCCGAGGCGGACAAAGAGCGCCAGGCCATCTTGGGCATCCACAATGAGATTGCCAAGATCATGCAGACGTATAACGTTAACATGTCCGGCATCAACCCTTACACCACCATCAACCCTCAGGAGATCAACACCAAGTGGGACAAGGTGACTACGCGATCATTTGAATTAATTCACAATGATATTGAAATACTTGGTACTTATTGAATGTGTTAGTAATAGGGGTGTCGGGCAATTAATTGCATGTTTTCAATAATTAATTCACGATTAATCACAATTTTATATCTGTTCTAAATGTACAATAAAATGTTACACTAATAGAAATATGGCGGCATCTTTTAGTCATTGATACAGCAGTTTCATAATAATTCATAAAATTGAATAAGGATTCAAAAGATGTACTGTACTGTACTGTAAAAAAACAAGTGGGATATTGATTTGTGTTGAGGTCATTTTTCTTCCCCCGAGATGGCATAATTGCAGTTGCAAGACATTGGTGACAGCTAAGTGCATTTTTCTTTTCATATTAAGAGCTATCTAATCTTTAACATGAAGTAACTTGTGGAATTCTGTACATTTTTTAAATTGTAAAATACAACTTGACCCCAGTCTCCACAAATATATGCTTATATATATTAATAATATATTATTATTAGTTGTCAAACGATTACATTTTTTTTAGTAAGATTAATCACATCTTAGAATTTTGCATCAAGCGGCCATATTAATACTATGCCGATACTCTAAATGCTTCACCTTGTGCACCTTTTTTGTTTTCGGCGTTTTTGCCAAAATTGAGCGAATAATAAGGGGTAATCACAATTAATCGCTTAATTAAAAAATGCTTTTTTCTTTCTTTATTTTATTTTTTTTTTAAGGTAAGAAAGTGCTTTATTACCATATTTTACCATAGAAATAGCATTTTTTAAATGTAAATTTTTCGGTAAAACATTATTTTTAAAAAATGTCAAAACTTTTTTTTGAACAGTAAAATCTTGTATTAAGTACATTTTATTTTTATCAAAATTTTTTGCGTGCCAAATTTGACAAACAAGTTATTGTTAATTCTTTCAACATTTAATGCAATGAGGATGTCTTCAACATTTTTTAATCCACTACACATGCTCATCCTTCTCTTTTTCTAATCGGTTAATTGCTTTCATGCTTTAAAATGGGAAAAAAAAAGAATCCCAATATTTTTACATGAACAAACATTTTATTGTATGCTTTACCTTAATGCATGTAGCTGTTTTTTGCTGAAACACAACCCATGCTATCTTGCTATTATTATTATTATTATTATTATGAAATTTATTACTGCTAAATTTTGACTCCGGACGTGCGTTGTAACTGGCCTTCCCCCAGTACAGGCGTTCCAAGTTTAATAAATTAATTGCGTATTAAAAACATTATGGCGTTAAAGGAACTTTCAGTTAACTGAGAATTAACACACTAATGTTGACACCCCTAGTTAATAACGACGTGGTCCTTGCAGGTACGACAGCTGGTTCCACAGCGTGACCAGGCCCTCATCGAGGAGCACGCCCGGCAGCAGAACAACGAGCGTCTGCGTCGCCAGTTCGCCAGCCAGGCCAACGTCATCGGGCCTTGGATCCAGACCAAGATGGAGGTCAGTCTGAAAGCCGGCCCGCTTATCGGGCGACCTCACCTTCTCCTTCTGATATTTCTGCTCCCTTGTGTGTGTGGAGTGCAGGAAATCGGCTACATCTCAATGGAACTGCACGGCACGCTGGAGGACCAGTTGGCACACCTGCGGCAATATGAGAAGACCATCGTCAACTACATGCCCAAGATTGAGCAGCTGGAGGGAGACCACCAGCTCATCCAGGCCGCGCTCATCTTTGACAACAAGCACACCAACTACACCATGGAGGTAGCCGGCAAGCGGCTAATATTAGCGCTGGATTCCGTCCAATCCGAATCCACTTTATTTCTACAGCACATTTTTATAAACAAATGGTTCCAAAGTGCTGCACAATGAGAGCCGTACACTATCGTACACTTAAAATCTAAAACCAAACCAACTCTACCAACAAAACCAACTATAAAAATAAGTCAGTAAAATACTAAAATACAATAACTAAAATAAAAAATAAATTACAAATAATTTAACTAATTTTCTCCCAAAAACGGATAAATACGTTCTATTTTAAATGTTTTAAGTGTCCCAAAGACGAATTCATACATGTTTTTTACGTTTTTGTTTTTTTTATGCTACAGCATACAGAAGGCTTTGATGCAGCCTATGAACTGCAGAGAACGGTTGAAACAATAGTAGTTATTACAAAAACAGCCAGCAGGTGGCAGCAGAGTATAAGAGATCAACCAGGGCTATGTTGAAAACAAGCTGTTTTACCCACAGTTTAAAACACATTTGTGAATAATGATGAAACTTAGCTATATTCTATTGCTAATTGCTGCAAAACAGAAACAGATAGAAATACACTTTTTTTTCCTATTAGATAAGAGACTGTAAGCATTCTTTTGGTCGGTTTCATGTTTTTATAGCAATAGAGCACAATATTCTGTGGACCTTACAAAATCAGTCAAAATCCAGTAAAACAGCTGGGAGTGAATTTTAGTAAACCCAAGTGATTATTTGAACGTGTGTTTGTGTCCAGCACATCCGCGTGGGCTGGGAGCAGCTCCTGACCACCATCGCCCGCACCATCAACGAGATCGAGAACCAGATCCTGACGCGGGACGCCAAAGGCATCAGCCAGGAGCAGCTCAACGAGTTCAGGGCCTCATTCAACCACTTTGACAGGGTCAGTCGCAGTTTTTTTGTACGTTCTTAGCGAGTGCCAGCAGACGAGCCGATTATATGGATGATGATCACCACGTGGTGGGGAGAGCCTGCCGTACACACTGCACATTAACGCCTGAGAATGCCCTGGCCAATCCACATATGTGTGTGTTTGCGCGTCTGCATGTGTGTGTGTGACCCTGCAGATGCTAACCAACATGCAATGTCTTCTCTGTTTTCTGTGTGTCTCCTGCATGCCTTCCCGCCACCACCAAAACACATGCACACATGCCTTCCCCACAATGCATGACATCACCTCACCTTCAATCACCTTGTGCGCTGTTGTCCGAATGCCACCGCCCCACTGTCCCGTCCTGTGGCTGTCACGCCTGTTATGTGTCGCTGCATGGCCCCGATGCCCGCCACTACCCCTCACCACCACCACACGCGTCAGGACCACACCGGCACGATGGGGGCCGAGGAGTTCAAAGCCTGCCTGATCAGCCTGGGCTTCGATATCGCCAATGACGCACAGGTACTCATTTAACTCATCTCACCTTTTTTTGTTTTTTCCTTTCCTCCCTGCTTTTCCACCCTTCGTCCTCTCTTCCGACGGTTTCCCTTTTTGCTTCCTTCTCCTTTTTCTCTCTTTATTTTTTTCCTTCCCGTCCGTTGCTCGTCCCTTTTGTAGAAGAGAACGGGAGTGATGGACATCGACGACTTCAAGTCCTGCCTTATCTCCGTCGGTTACAACCTGGTAATGTTTGTCTGTTTTGGGTTGCTTTGTATGAGAGGCCGCGAGAGCAGGTAACGTGCGTGTTGCACATACCTTTTTACGGTGGTCCCTTGAGATAAGAGTTAAATTTGTCCTTTGACCATGCTTGTAACTCAAAGCGAGGTAACTACGCTAAACAAGTTAGCAACTAATCTACAAATAACTAGTGAGCTACCTAAATAACTAGCTAACTAAACAACTCACCACCTCTCTACCTAGAAAATTAGCAACTGTTTCATTAACTAAAGGATGAACTCGCTATCTAACAATGAAATTAACTAGCTCTGCATTTAATGAACTGACTGACTATATTGCTATTGAAATAAAGTTTTAAAAACAAATATGTATATAGCCTACCCAGAAAGCATGCTAGTGAAATAATGATCCAGCTATTTATCAGACGAACTAGCTATCTAATTAATTTAACTTAACCAGATTGATAATTTTTTCAGTAGATATCAAAGCAGTAATTAATAAACTACCTCTAATTATTTTATAAGCTAAATAACGCTACCTGGAAATGAAGGAATAAGAAGCTAATACCAGGCAAACTAACTAGCTAACTTGTGAGCTACCTAGTAAGTTGACTATTTAGCAATCTACACTATACTAGCAAACTAAGTAGCTAAGTAAATAATGAATTAACTAGATAACTATTTCACTAGCTAACTAAACAACTAGCAACCGAGCTTCCTAAACCAGTGATTGCGCATGCAGAATAATTACATTATTGTAATTGTTTGTTGTGGCTGTTTGCGTGCGTATCGCAGGGCGAGAGCGAGTTTGCCCGCATCATGAGCATTGTGGACCCCAACCGCATGGGCGTGGTCACCTTCCAAGCCTTCATCGACTTCATGTCGCGCGAGACGGCCGACACCGACACGGCCGACCAGGTCATGGCCTCCTTCAAGGTCCTGGCCGGAGACAAGGTACATCAGTTTGTGTATAATGAAATGCGTATATGTAAATATCATAATTGTTCAGTCTATGTCAGTCAAATCTGTCTGGCCATCAACAGAACTACATCTTGGCGGACGAGCTGCGGCGAGAGCTGCCCCCCGACCAGGCGGAGTACTGCATAGCTCGCATGGCCCCGTACACGGGCCCCGACGGCGTGCCAGGGGCCCTCGACTACATGTCCTTCTCCACCGCCCTCTACGGCGAGAGCGACCTTTGAACTCTCTCCGCCGCCCTGGCCCCTCACCTGCCCGCTTCTTTTGTACGTCTCTGGCCTTATCTTTTTTTGTCCTCCTCACAAGTTGTTGTTCCTTTGCGCCCCCTGCCATGCCAAGCAGTTTACACCGAGAAAATCATGTCATATTTTTATTTTCTTGTCATTGTCCTCCTTCATAAAGGAATAAAGTGAACATATTTTATGATACTGAACAAAAAAATCAAGGTATTTTTCTTCACCTGGTTGAGAGTGCAAGATGGAAGTTGTATTAAAGAAAAAATTGCTTTCATGTTCTTTGTTGTTGTTTTTTTCCCCTAACATCATGATATATAAAATACATTGTTCCAGTTATCAAACAGTTGTATAATGTCACTCTATAACATAGCATAAGGTGCTAAGATATTTTGACTTTAATGCTTTCCAAGGCTTTAAACGATAAACAGTACTTTTAATTGTATGTATTACCTGGGAACTCCAGGTTAGATCGGGCTTCTAACTGAGAGTATGAGCTACCTTAAATAATAATACTGTAATGATGGCTTTAAATCGGGTCTTGGGATGTTTAAAAGTCCTTCCCACCCAAATCAAAATGTGTTTTATATTTTATGCAGAAATAGAACAAAAGCTAACACATTCCTGCCTAAACGTGTCACTTTTGTGAACACATACTGTATAAGGTTTTGTGGGTCGTTTTTGTGCCGAAGAAACAACTTTTTGTGACCAAAAGTATCACTGAAAATAGCATTTTGATGTAGAAATAGAGTCGTTACAAGACTTTCTGCAAAGAATGTTTCCCAATACAAAACCTCACATTTTCATGGTATACTATTGCCTTTCTATGAAAAAAATTAACAAGAATCACCATAGCTAAAGTGTCATGTTTAAGCAAATATTAAGCATTATAAATGGTGACCTAATGTTGTAAATTATTTGGGGGGAAATCAATTTTAGTTTGTAAATTTGGCTTTGGTGATCAAATATATTGCTTAATGGCAAAATACTAAAACGATGGGGAAATTTAAAACTGGGAACTTCAACAACACGTTAGTGGCTGACAAATTTGGACGTTTAGTGGAGTAGCATGAAATTATAGTCGGGGTTAAAACAAAATACTGTATAAGAAAAGACACATTTTTTCATCATGCCTTTAGTTTTTCTTCGCAGCCTCACATCGGACAATTTAATGCGGAACGAAAGCTGGAAGCGCCTACTCGGAAATTGACGTGAGAAATGGTTATTTTAGGGATTCTTTACTGAATTAATGAGATAAAGTGAAATAATTATCAATTAATTCTTGCTTATTATCAATGAACTTTTGCTCATTTGCTGGAAAAAGACGAAAACCTGCCTGGTAGTATGGCGGAACCTTTTTATGCGGCATTTTTAGCCTTCCGGGCTTTTTAAATGTGTCGGACCAAAACCGCAGCTGTTTGACCTGTTATTTGGACTTCTTCAATGGGTTCAATGGGAATTATATTAATTTATAATAATTACTAACAAATTTTACATATATTTTGATAGAAAAAAGAAAAACATTTGAATAGGTCACGTAGGAAATAAAGGAATATTCGTAGCTCTCCGGACGTGGAACTTGGAAGTGCACCCCAGCAGTAAACTGCTTGTTTGTTTTTCACGAACATGGAAGTTTAACTACATCAAAAATATCAGAAAAGGAATCATGCTTAGCCTAAAGGCACTGCAAAAGAACAAGACTTTTAGATATGGAGTGCCTATGCTCGTAAGTATGCGCATGTATGATTATTTGTATTTTTTTTTTTTGGTCCATGTGGTTGGAAGATGTTAGCTAGCTTATTAGAAGTAATGTGCTTTTCCTGAACTCAATACCACTTCTTCATTTCCTGTCTTTCATGGGTGGACAAGCTGATTAATCCAGGTGTGCCTGTTCTCTGTAACCACGACGACAATGGCCAGACACACCTGGATTAATCAGTTTGTCCACTTGTTAAAAAAACAGGAAACGAAGTAGTCGAGCTGCGCAAAGAGCCCATTTGTGTTAAATGTAGTTTAGTAAAATATAGCAAAGGAATATGGAAAAGTACATGTGAAACAATAAAACAGACAGAACAACAAAATACCCTCTTATAGAACAATGAATATGTGGCAGTTGATACTGGGGGGAAAAACAGATATGTCACCTGACCTAGGAACTGAAGAAACAAGGGTTGTTCTCGTTTTTTTTCTTTCTACCATAACTATTTTGAGTCAAACTTTCTCATAAAACTCCGGTCTCCTCCCACATTCCAAAGACATGCATGGTAGGTTGATTGGGCGCTCCGAATTGTCCCTAGGTGTGCTTGTGAGTGTGGATGGTTGTTCGTCTCTGTGTGCCCTGCGATTGGCTGGCAACCAGTCCAGGGTGTCCCCCGCCTACTGCCCAGAGCCAGCTGAGATAGGCGCCAGCACCCCCCGCGACCCTTGTGAGGAATAAGCGGTCAAGAAAATGGACGGATGGATGGACGTTCACATAAATGATGTTTTACAACAAAAAATATAATTGATGTGGTATTACTGAGGATATTTTGTTATTTAGTTGTTGTTGTTAATAATAAAGTCAAGTCTAGTTGCTGAGGTTTTATATGGTTTCAGCTGCTGGTGGTTGGCAGTTCCTTCGGCCTGCGGGAGTTTGCGCAGATCCGCTACGATGCCCAAAAACTCAACAAGAAGGTGCGCCTCTGTTTCAGTGTTAACTGCAGCGGTCCGGTGTGTCACATGCTCACAGAAAGCCCAACAAAAGTCACATTATTTATTTTAAAAGCAGCAAAGATGAGGCGCTCGTGTCATTTTTCCCAAAGCCAATGGAAAGGTTTACCTAAATAATCAATCAATTAAAATGTATTTCACAAATTGATTCAGTAATTATTTTGTGTACTAATAGAGGGACAATCCGTACCACACTTTAAGAATCACTGTGCTAAACAACAAGTCAATTAAGTGTACTTTGAATAAATGAAGTGTACTGATACCTAATGGGGTTGTTTTGTGTGGTTTCAGTTGGATCCCTCACTGGCGGCCAAAGTGAACATGGAGAAGCAGTCAGTCATGTTGGAGGAAGAGTTTGAGGTGAGGAGATAAAATGGAGGGAAACACGAATGTGTTCAAATAATTAATTTGACCAAGTATTGTCACATTTTTTATACAACATTAGAGAATGAAAATATTCTTTAGAAAGTCAAGGAACAGAAAGAAAATGTGGTAATAATTATTACACTTTACAGCAATCTGGTTAGCTTTGCCAGATTAGCCGATATTTTGCTTATTTTATTAATTTTGTGTTGCAAAATGTACTGGTACTGATGTGAGTCTGCTAATCGATACCCATGCCGTTTTCCTCTGCCAATCTGTGTTGTAACTGTTGATTGCTAAAGAATAGAAAGGGTAGAAACAAATTTTTTGGTAATGGTTTGGGGCGGGGAGTATCCGTAACTGCAGAGGAACACCCTTTAAACTACGGAAGCATTGCTGTGTTGCACTAAGATGGCTAAAAAAAAAAAACGTTTGCTTCTGCTCCTCCTCTGCCGCCGACATCTTCGGAGCAGAAGATGAAAGATGTCAATTTGGACGACTGGAAGAACATTCGAGGCCCCCGGCCCGGGGAGAACTCGCGGGAGTACCAGGAGCAGCAGCGCATGAGGAGGACCCCGGAGAGCTAGGACACACACCTTCAATTCACAGTCTTGCCTTGACATATGAGTTTAAGATATTCACTGCAAGCCCAGCAAAAATGCATCATTTGATGTCTTTTTCCGTCAATGGCAGTGAATGAGTTAATTTGAACCAGGATCATATTCCAGTCAAAACACTATTTTTTCCAAAAATCTTTTCCCATTGAATGAGTGGAAATGCTGTTAAGTTATTCCAGGAAAAAAAAATGTCTTTCATGAAGAATATATACAAAATATACCTAGCTAACTGCTGCTGGTTATCAAATGAGTTGTCCCTTTCCACCATACAGCACACGTATCTCAAGTTTAAGCTAGCAAGTTAGCCAGAAGATGCAAAGTCTGCTATTCCCGTCTGGTGGCGGAATGCTTGAAGCTCAATCAGAAGTAATTTTTTTTGCACAGAACTCAAGAGCAAATTTTTTTTTGTGCGTGAATATGGCTCTGAACTGAATTCATAAGGTGGGTGCTCTCGTAAGTCAAGGTACCACTGTTTTTTTTTTTTTGTTTTTTTTTTTAAAGAATTATTTTCTTAGCTAAAGGGATACTTGACTCATTGAACAATTTTCAGCAGTGAAAAGTTAATATTTTGTCCAGAATGAATTTGATAACTTCATTATTTTTCATGTACAAAAAGTTGTTTTTTTGTTTGTTTTTGTTTCACTCACTCGCACAAACTTACATGGTCTCCCAGGCGTGGAAGTGAACCCATGACAACCGGCACCAAAGGCAAGGGACGGTTCCACTCTTTCATGCACAAAAAGTAATTTTTCTACTTGCTGTCAACTGATGATGACATCACCTATGCCAAGGAAGTAGGTATCGACCAATCACGGGTCACCTGTTTTCTGGGTTTGGTCAGTAAACTGAGCCATGATTGGTCAACTCGTTACCTACTTCCTCAGCACAGGTAATGTCATCATCAGTCGACAGCAAGTAGAAAAATTACCTTCTAAAGATATTAATTGAACATGAAAAATAAATAAGTTACCACATTAATTATAGACAAAATAACTTTTTACTGCTGAAAATGGCTCATAAAGACTCAAGTATCCCTTTAAAAAAAAACAAAAAAACTCCCGTGTTAATTTATGAGCATATCTGCCAATAGGTGGCAGGATTGTGCTCCTCATGCTTCTCCGTCACTGTACTCATATAAAAAAATAAATAAATGTTCTTTCAACCTGCTGGCAATTTGTGTCCATCTTGAAGCGCATAAAAATGACATTTATATACAAAAATAATCTGTAGAAAAGCAGCCCTGTCACTTCATTTTTAATTGGAAAAATCAAATGCATTCAAATATTCATCAGGCGTGACAACAACACACGCCGACAAATTAAGTGTTTTACCGCGGAGACGGCTGACAACAAAAAACTATTGTGTTGCCTTTGTACCTGAAAGAAATCATTCCACTGCTACCAAGGTCGTCGTCATCTCAGTTGTCATGACGACGAGTAAGAAAACAATTTTCATTTGAAATATATGTTCAACTATTTCTGTTTTTGTGCACAAAAAGAAAAAAGACAATTCTCATTTTTTTCCAGTTAAAAATAAAATAGGCCCTGCTGTAGTACCAAACAATGACAGCTCTGTAAATGATGTGGACAGTTATCAAACAAAAAATAACGTTATAATAGTTGATAGAGTTAATTGTTCTCGGAGGAAGCCCGTAATGATGATGATGATGATGATAATGATGAGGGTGAGGAGGAACGAGGACACCGCTCCGGTTTCATCGGTCCGCTTCGCATCGCACGCGCTTCCTCCGCCGGCATCTAAAAATAGTCTGACGTTTGGCAGCTGAGGGGGAGTCCACGCGGAACAAATGCCCCCCGCGGCTCTTTCGCTTCACTCTCGCACATGATGAGCCGGACGGAAACGTGGCCGCCACGCCCACAACTCCGCGGGGGGGACGAAAGAAGAATGGGCCGGACCACGTGTCGCAAACGAGATGAGTTGATGATGATGACGAGGTCATTGGTTTTTAGGCCGCAGCCAAGAAAAATCGCAGAAGTCTGACATACATTCAAATCTTTTGTTTTTGCACAAGTAATTTGGACAAAGCCTTTCTAATTAAAAGAAAGAGGGAACGGTAAGATGAAAATCGCCAATTTTGACTTACAAAGATGTAAATGTAGAAATCTTTCCAGATATTTAAAAAAAAAAAAAAGTATTTTTGTCATTTTTTTGCTGAAATTATTTTTTTGAATGAAAAATTGAACAAAATTTGAAAAGAACTATTTTGTCAAATCCTGAACATTTTTGACATTTTCGAAGATGTAAATTTCGTAGTTTTTCAGGTATTTAAAAAAAAACAAAAAAACTTTGGACAAGTGGACCAAATGCACTGGAAAAGTTTTTTTTTTTTTTTTCCCCCCCCGGTACAAGTACCACATTTTTGTTGCCGTCTTTTCGGGGGTGAAATATGTTGTGCCAAGATTTGGACATAACTCAAACAAAAGAAAAATATTACATTTTATTTCCAATTAAATGGAAAACAGCTAAAAAAAATAATTACTTTCATAGAAAAATAATTTGGTTATTTTACATTTTAAGATCTGAGTTTATTTTCCCAAATAAACTAAAAGTTAGCCATTTTTATTGTTTATTTTGGGCATAAGAAGAAAGCATTTGACCCAAAAATGTTAGTACGGCTGACTGAAACTGAAAGTTGAAGCACAAGATGGTTTCATACTGCACTTTGACGAGCATTCATTATAGATCCCATTTAATGAGTTGGAAAGAGCTTGCAGCCAGAGTATTAATTAAACAGGAGTAATAATGAAAGACGAGCACAGTATTCATTTTACTTCATTTTACATGCTCTGACTCACAGGAACAATCCCTGAAAGTTTTTTAAGGTTGGAAAACAAACTACTCAACTCAAGTTTATTTATATAACGCTTTCAAACAGCCTGAACTGTCACAAAGCGCTTTACAGAACACAAAAAAACAAACCCAAACATGACATAAAACATTAACATAGGGGACAAGAAACCGGCCAGTTTTCATCTGTGAGTTAGTTGTTTTTGATTGGTTAGCAGTGAGAATCAAAATGATTCTTTGCTTTTTTTGATCAGGTAGCTGAAGTTAGTAGGTTTCTTTACTACTTTTCTTATCTGTTAGCATTTTAAAATCAATATGATTTTGCTCTCTTGATCAGGTTCATGTAGGTAGCAATGTCTTTCTTTGCTCTTTCGGGCTGCTTGCATTAAAAATGTATACTATAAGGTTTTTTTGCCCTTTGGATCAGGTAGCACTCATTATCATTATGCTTCTTTACTTTTGATAAGGTCACATTCAAAATCAATAAGTATGCTCCCTTGATCAGCATTCAAAATAATTTTTTGTTTGATTATTCATTATTTTGTTAATCTTTATGATCAAAATCAATAGGCGTCCTACTTTTGTTGTTCCGTTAGCATTCAAAATCAATTGTTTTTATTTGTCTTTTTGATTGGGTGAAAATCAATAGCTTGCCTGCCCGACTGACATACAAATAATGATACTACCTCGGACCTTACCCGGGTCAACAGGGTCTGCATCAGGTGTTGCGGAACCAGAACAGTCAGATGAGAAATTGACTTCTGGAAGAGGAGCAAGGCATTCATTGAGCAAAGTGGAAAACAAGGTCCTGATGGAGTGCTACTATGGTAGCAACCCTCGTGAGAAAAAGGATACATGCAGAGAATGAGGGAAGTGGATTCTTTGGAACCCCACAGACACATTGAGCACTACGAGCTTAGTGTTCAGACATCAGCAACAGGAAGTTGCTATCACAGTTGGAGATAGCTGAGGTATTACGTACCTCGTCTACAGTTCAAAGATATTAGGGCAAGGGGGTGCCAGGACACAAGGTCAGTTATGGGGGTGGTTTCATCATCACCCCCGAAAATAGAAAAGAGTAGGTTTCAAGCCCCACGAGCAGAACAGCTCTACACAAGAGCTATTGACCTGATAGAGAAGATAAGAAGTCATGAGGGAACTCTACCTCCTGCTTGCCAAGGCTCAAGAAAGAAAGTACCATCAGAATCCCTACGTGACTCTGTCAACACAGCACTGCTATGTATCCTTACTGAGTCCCTACTGGTTGATCTACGCAACAGTATCAGTTATCCTAGAGATGCTTGGCTATGAGACGAACAACAGTAAGGCGCATAGGCCACCTCCGTAGAAGAGAATGCTCGAGGCAAAAGTAAGGGCGACCAGAAGAGAAGTTAGCATCCTAACAGAGCAAAGCAAAGGTGGGAAGCTTTAAAAAAAGAACTGCCCAAGAAATGCAGCAAAATGTCCACAGATTAGGCAATTCAGATTGCCAAGCAACGACTCACAGCTGAAGAGGTATGTGAGAGAGATAGAGGCCAGGAGAATAAACATGATGATCCTCAACAACTCAGATAAGGTCTACTCTCCGTGGCAAAGTAGCAAGACTGAAACAGACAGGCATGGACATGTCAATACTGGAAGAGTATCTGATGGTCGGACAGTTCTCTTCATGAAGGACCCCCAGAAGGGAACGACTCCATCAAGCTACTGGCCGATTACCTCAGCTCAGGCATCGTAGAAGCCACAATGATTAGGCATATGGATCAGAGCACAAAAGTTCACCAGTGGAGCCAAACACCAGACTGTAAAACCAGAAGCACCAACCTGGGCACTACCTGAACTGACAAGAAAGCCTACGACTCAAAGCTGCAGGACAGCTACAAATGCCTTGGAATTCCACAAGGAAATAGCAACCACGAGGAGGCACCGGCGGCCATGGACAAATGCCTAAAGTGGGTATGGCAGATCCTCAATAGCCATCTGAACGTCAAGAATAAGATACAGGCACTTAACACCTACGCCTTGCCAGTAATCAGATACCCCGCTGGCATAATACCCTGTCCATTGGAAGAGAAGGATTCCACCCCAAGTCCAGCATCCTGAAGCTGTACGCAAAATGGAAGGGCGTGGAATAGGGAGTGTCCTGGCGTCTTGGGCACTATCCAGGAGGAAACAGTAGACCTCCAGGAATATGTAAAGATGTCAGCTCCCAGGGACGACCTATGTGGTGAATGCCTCAGAAAACAGAAGGAGAGGGAGCTAGATGGACCATCATGGAAAGACAAGCCCCTGCATCATTTACCACCGACAAATTGAAAAAGTGTCTGACACTAAGAAAACATACCAGACTAGTAAAGACTGGACTGAGAGACACACCAGAGGCAGTAATCTACCACATCAGACAGGACCCCAAGTGCAGGCTTGTGCAAACAAGCCCCAGAGACGGTTTACCATATCACAGCAGGGTGTAAGATTCTGGTAAACAAGGGAACCGGGTTACAGGAATATTGTACTGCACATCTGTACTGGAATATGGATTGGAGGTCCTAGAATCAAGAGGGCAGACACTTCCGAAGATATTTGACAAGAACCAGGCCAAGATCTTGTTGCACTTCCAGATCCAGACTGACAAACTAGTAATAGCCAACCAAGTGGATAAACATCGGAAGAGCGCAGTCGTGATAATCCTGAATGATAGCAACATCTGTAAAAAAGGAACATGAAAATCTGGAGAAATACCAAAGACTGAGGAAGAACGGGAGAAAAACAGTTGTGTCAGTAGACTAGTGGTCGGGGCGCTGGGGGCAATATCCCCCAAGTTGGGTGGATGGTTCCGGCAGGTACCAGGAACAACATCCGACATACTCACTATGTATATAATCTTCAGGCCATCTTGGATCTTAACTCTCCAAAAACCATTGATACCTTCCTCTGATAGTCCCCATGCAAAATCAATTGTGTTCTTGGGGTGACAACACTGTTTGCGTTGCTTCACTTTGAGTTGTGCGTTGTTTCTATTTTGCAATGAGTCACTGAGTGCCTCCTCCTCCCACCCTTCCACTCATCTCCAATGTTGGCAAAATATTAGAAACCCCCCTAGGAAACCTGGTGGAATGCGTTGCCATGCCATCACATGATGCATACTTGAGCAAAATCTCAAGTAACACACGTAAGCAGTTGAAAGGATGCGTTTATTATGCATTTAATCTTCATTAGATTCAACGGTGCAGGTGTGCCTAATAATTCGAGCTCAGTCCTCACGCTGGCAGTCGCTGCAGGTTTTCTCCTCTCAGCTGATGAGGACGATGACGTAGTCAGCTGCGCGCGCGGGAAGGAGCCGAGGCTACCATTGGACGCCGCCACCAAAAATAATCATAATAATGTTAATCCCCCCCCCCCCCCCCCCAAAAAAAAAAAAAAAAAAAAAAAAAAAAAGATGAAGATGAGGAGGCGCTCACGGAGCGATGCGGGAGAGCGTCACTGAATGTGGAGGAAGAGGAGGCGGAGGAGGAGGAGGGACGTCGTGCGCGCGCCTTCCCCACCGCTGATTCACGGCTCGGCGGCCGAGCGCGAGCCGCTGCGAGCATCCATCACCGGCGCCGGACCTTAAAATATACTCACCCTCGCTCCCTCTTTCCTTCCCACCTTCCCTCCTTCCTCACCCCTCCTCCTCTTCCTCCCTCGTCACTGACAGCTCCGCTCAGTCCCGCCAGACGTGAGGAGCTTCTGGGGGTAGGAGGACATCACCCACCACCACCATTACCAGCACCACCACCACGGGCGCCAAGGCGAGCCCCTCCGGCGGATCCGATCCAAGTCGCCTCTTGCCGGGGGAACCGAGCCGGCTTGAGGGGGGTGGGGGGTGGGTCTCAGCGTGATTTTTTTTTATTTTTTTTGGGAGAGGGAGGTGGTGGTGGTGCAGCTTCGGCACGAGCTTACCCAGGTAAGTGACAGCCCTTAATAATCATCATAATGCATATTTATGGCATCATGTGTGACGAATGGATAAATTATCACTCTTGTACGCTTGCCTCAGGCGCTAATGGGTGCGCCATTGATGTTCTCATAGTAACGCGTAGCGTGCACAATGTTACATATGTCTCCTTTAAATTGACAAGGGGGGCTTCATAGGGGATCCCCCCTCATCCTCTCTTGCCCCTCCACTTCAGGTATATAGTAAATGATGATTAATCAGCAACAGCTGAAGCTCTGCTGAGTGTGCAGCTCAAATGACCCCCCCCCCCCTTTTTTTTTTAAAGTAGCCCCCCCCTGCACACGCACATGTCCAAAAATAGAATAAGGCTGTCATGTCATCCACGCTATGTATGTGACCCCGGTTATGCACCTCAATAATACTGAACATGTTGCGTATAGTAGCACAGTCCCACAGAGTTAAACTGTTTTAACCCGTACATACTGTTTATTTCCGTTGCACACACAGTATGTTTGAGCCCAAGAATATACCAATAAGAATTGTCTAGATCACATTGTAGTTGACAGATCTTTTCAAAATGTTTTGCTAGCTGGCTTCTGTGCAAATGTGGCGGTAACGCAGACAGTTTACACTATCACCTCATGTTTGGTTAATTTATGTATTGGATGTTTAATTCACCGTGTGACGTAAACAGGAAATGGTGTAGTTTCCATTTCCTGTTCTAAGGTTGTCGTCACACCCTAGCATCGCTGTTTCTGTTTATTCCACTTTCTCAAGCTGTTTCTATAGCACCAACCTTTATAAACTGTTCAGTCGATGTATTAAATACAAAAATAGCACTATCACCATCTTGTGGCATTTTGGTGCCAAGAAGTTACATTGAAATGAGTTGAGGAACTTCATGTAGTGTTTTTGCCACCATCTTGTGGCTCTTATAGGTAATTACAATATTAACTAGATTTTCACTATTTGGGGGCAGGGTTAAAAGTTCTTTCAAGTTTCCCTGGTCGCTTCCATGCTAATTGTTAGCTATTAGCCATTCATACGCTTGCTAAATTTCAAGTGCGAATGCGATGTTTTATGTTCTTTTATTGCCGTAGGTTCCATTTCCTGTTGTAGGGTTATCATCACACTTTTCTGGACATTAGCCGTTATGCTATAGGCTACATGCTAATCACATTAGCATTTGCTAGGTGAACATTTGCATGTGTAATTGATGTTAACTAGCATCCTGAGTCCTTTCCCATGTCGCGGTAAATTCCGTTGCCTCTGTTTCGCTTCCTCAGTGATTTTTATTATTACTGTCAAAAAGCTATTCTTTATGTTTTTTGGATGTAGTGGTGAACAAAAAATATCATAAATGCAGTTCTTTTGTCGCTGTAAATAGATGACGCAGGTGTGCCTAATATTTGACTGCCCATCAAAATGCAATTTAGGAGAATCCCTGTAAGCCTTACTTGAAATGAGCCACGCGATTGGATCGCTGAACAGCGTTTGACGCTGACAGGAATACAATATCCTGGAGTCCATGAATAAATCATGTCGCTTAATAACTCTCATATATGCACAAGAGCCCCCGCATATAAACACAAGTGGTAAGTCAGCACAGTGACTGATTGCTCGTCGTCAATGTTTAACACCAATTAATGCAAGTAATTACTCACTGGAGCAATCAAGTTGAATATTGTCATGTAACGTTTAGCTCACGGAGCAGGAATTAAGCATCGCATTAATTACGTTTTTATGTGAGTTCCACTGCAAAGCCAAAATATGTAGTTCAAATACAGAAAACTGTATTGTAGCAGTTAGGCAAGGAAAAAAAATCCTTAAACGATGAATTAATTGAGTTTACGAGTTCAAATGTAAATAAAAATAAAAAATAGCACCAACATGTTCAAATTCAAAGCAAAAAATAAAAAAACAAATATATTGTCATGTAAGATCTTCACAGGGCAGGGACACGTAAATTAAATGCGCTTTAGTTGCATACATGCAAATTGAAATGCAAAGTAACCACCCTAAAAAAAAAGCAACAAAAAAATTAAAAGCCAAAAATATTGAAATTTAATATTGCTTTGTGGAGCATGAACAAGACTAATTAAACATTGCATTAATTGTGTTCACGTCAGTTCAGATGCAAAGTAAAGCGTTTAAATAAATGCAAAAATGGCAACAACAGCAAAAGAAAAAAGAAAAAAAAAGAGGTTATTACGTAAAATTTGATTCATGGAGCAGGAAGAAGAGATGAATTGCTGCATTCATTGAGGTTACTCAAATACCAAGACAAAGAAATAAAAATGCAAGAAGTAAATATTGTAATGAAATATTTCTTCTCAGAGCGGCAACAATTAATCAATCATGTTAATAGAATTTGAGTTCAAATGTTCGGGCGGCACGGTAGTCGAGTGGTTAGCACGTCCGCTTCCCAGTTCTGAGGTCTCCGGTTCGAGTCCAGGCTCGGACCTTCCTGGGTGGAGTTTGCATGTTCTCCCCGTGCCCGCGTGGGTCTTCTCCGGGTACTCCGGTCTCCTCCCACATTCCAAAGACATGCATGGCAGGTTAATTGAGTGCTCTGAATTGTCCCTAGGTGTGCGTGTGAGTGTGGATGGTTGTTCGTCTCTGTGTGCCCTGCGATTGGTTGGCAACCAGTCCAGGGTGTCCCCTGCCTACTGCCCAGAGCCAGCTGAGATAGGCGCCAGCAGCCCCCGCGACCCTTGTGAGGAATAAGCGGTCAAGAAAATGGATGGATGGAGTTCAAATGTTCAAAGCAAAAAAAAAAAAAAAAAAAAAGCACAAAAACTTTGATTGTGATATTTATTTGCGTCATGCATGGAGCTTGAAGTAATTTTAGCGTCCCAATAATTGAGCTCATGCGAGTTCAAATGCAAAACAAAACGGCAACAGCACCATTTCCTGCCAGGCTTCATCATTCATCAGCTTTTGAACTAATTTCATGTAATGTTCTTTGTTTCCAAAAGAGGCGTTTAGTGGATGTGCAGATTACCCTCTGATGACGGTGAAGGCCTTCGGGTCAAAGCAGCAGGAAGAAAAATCTTGGCTAAACCTTCGGTGACAGTCCCAATGGGGCCAAAAAGAGAGTCATTAAGAATGCAAATTATTGGAGTGCTGCTGCTCATTTAGAGGTCACTAACACATGCGCACACACACATACAACTAAGTACAGCCGTTGAGGAAATCAATAATAAAAATAAAATCCAGAGTTTGTGGGGAAGGTTGATGCATTGGTCTTAACGCACTTAATTGGCAAACAAGGCGTGGCTCTGTTGAATTGTTTAGTGCTTAATCAATTGTTGTAAATCTTTAGAACGCGGAAGCTGTTACAAATGGACGTGTTCGGAACGTACCATTTAGTTTTCTGGGGTGGATTGTTCCATATGACAAACTATTCAAAGGAAATTCAATGTAAATTCTTCCGGAGCTGCCACGCCCCCACTAAGCTTTTGGCGCAATGCTAACGTTAGCATAACTAACAAACGACTTCTTTGCTTGAAAAAGGTGATAAAAATTCTGCATCTGTGTCATAATTCAGTGTTAAATTTTCTTAGAGATAAAAATGTGGCGTGTCAACATTTTTTAAAATGTTTATACTGTCGTTGTTTTTGCTAGCTTTTGCACTATTCAGCTAGCTTATATGGCCCTTAATCACAAAAAGCATCTCAAAGGGCTTCACAAGCCCACAGTTGACAAATATTAACAACATCCCATCATCCACCCCCCCCCCCCCCCCCTCCCCAGAGGGCAAGAACAAAAAAAAAAAAACAACAACTCAAAAACCCCATATGGCTGCAAAAAAAAAAAAAGAAAAAAAAAAAACTTGAGAAGAGCCCACAAACAACGGCTCTTATTTCCGCGGGTAAACTGGAGCCTGAATAGAAACATAACCTACAAGATTGCTTTTTTTTTTTTTGGCAGCAATATGAGATATCCGTATAAGTGACCATTTTCCAAACTTACCCTCATTTTCAAATTTTTATCATAATGTTACAAAACAAGAGTCATGGTATTTGTGATGTTAGCCTGCTGACCAGATGGAGTCCGCTTCTGCATGACCTCAGCCGTTAGCGCTAAACGGGTTGTCAGCTTGGATCCCGTCGAGGCGATGGAGGTGCGTTAAGACTTGGGGTTTGCGGTTAACATGTTCCAAGACGTCTGTGTCGTCCTTTCTGTCGCTTTTGATGATCTCTTGTCGCCTGGTTTGCCTTTTGTTTTTGTTTTTTTGACAAATGCGACATCTTAGACGCCGCATAGTCGGGCTGCAGCTCTTGCTGAGGGAGCTAATTTGCTTCCCAACCTGGACGTTTGTGGGGTTTTTTTTGTTTTTTTTTCTTTTTCACTCCTCCCATGACAATTGAAGACAATCAGGCTCCAATCGACGTAATTGGTCTCCACATCCAAAAGCCAAAGTAAACTCCCGTGATTACAAACGAGTCCGCAGGCTAGCGTTTTATTAAACAAACCTTATCTACATTTTTTTTCTTTCTTCTATCTTCTTCCCAGGCCTGAGACGCTCATGAATTTTCAGAGAGAGAGAGGGAGCAAGGGGGCTAATACTTTTTTCCGGCCCGCCTCCCACGGAGGAAATCAACTTGTCGCGATTATGCTGCTTATAAAGTAGGTCGCCCCATCTAAATTTGTGCACTCGTGAAATTGGGGGGGAAATTCTCTCCCATGCCGTTCCTTTCTGTGAAAAGTTGTGTAACCACTCCATTAAAAGAAGTCCAACAACGTCAATGGATGTACTCAAATGCACAGGTGTCCCTTTGTTGGCAAAACGCTAGCACTTGAATATTGTATCAAGTTGAGGTTCATGCCAGGAAAGCAGGAAGTAGAAACCTACCAAAATAAATGTAACATTTTTTTGACTATACTATAAATTGCTAAGTCGTAAGTAAAAAAAAAATGCACACTGGACTGTAAGTTGCATTTTTTGTTTCATTTAATTTACAAAAACAGAGATCTCAACACGATGGCGCTTGAACTCGTACCCAAAATGTTGCTCCTTAAACCAAACTCGCGGCGGCAGCAAACTAACTAATAGCGTCACACCTTTAGTTGCCATAACTAGTTCATCTTCTTCTATTTCTTCTTCTATTTTCTTTTGGAGGTTGACAAATACTTTCGAGGCATTGACGTCTTTCACGGCAACAAATGAAGGGACCGTTTCCCCTGCTAGCTCGTTAGCATGCAGCTTCCGCCACATTTATTTATAGCACCAAAAGGCGCAATAACCGACAGTCACGGCCCAGTGCTGGAGTTGAGGTTAATGGCAGGAAAGCAGGAAGTAGAAACCTACCAAAATAAAAGTACCAAATTTTTCGGATTACAGTCTACTGTAAATCGCTAAGTCGTAAGTAAAAAAAAAAAAAAAAAAAATGCATCATGAAGCATAAAAAGAAAATAAATAAGTCACACTGGACTGTAAGTTGTATTTTTGTTTCATTTAGTTTACAAAAACAAAGATCTAAAAACTATGGAGCTTGAACTCGTACCCAAAATGTTGTACCTGAAACCAAACTCGCGGCGGCAGCAAACTAACTAACTAGCATGCAGCTTCCACCACAACAAGGATTTGCTATTTATAGCACCAAAAGGCACAATAACCGACCAGGATTCTATGAAACTATGAAAAAAAGTGTGACTTACAGTCTGAAAAATACGGTTATATGTCTTGGTGGACGCTAAGCTAGCTTGTGTTGCTTGTGTTGTTGAGCGTCTCTTCCTGTCTTGTGTTCAGGTGGTCAAAGTCAAGGCCCAGTGCTGGATCGCAGTGCAGTAAGGACCCGTGAGACCACGGAGGGTGCATGGAGGGCTCAAGGCTTGTAAGTCCGGGGCGGTTGGCCTGCCTCTGGTTAGGACTGGTCTCGGCAGCCGCGACCTTCCTCGGTACAGAAGCCCGGACCACCCCGAACCCGCCGCTTGGCTCCGACAACGCCACCTGCCCCGGGAACTACAAGTGCACCCCCGGTATCATCCTGCCCATCTGGTACCCCGAGGATCCGTCCATGGGTGACAAGATCGCGCGGGTTATCGTGTACTTTGTGGCCATGATCTACATGTTCCTGGGCGTATCCATCATTGCTGACCGTTTCATGGCAGCCATTGAGGTCATCACCTCCCAGGAGAAGGAGGTGGTCATCCGGAGGCCGAATGGTGAGACCACCACGGCCACCATCCGCATATGGAACGAGACGGTGTCCAACCTCACCCTCATGGCGTTGGGCTCTTCGGCCCCAGAGATCCTGCTGTCGGTCATCGAGGTCTGCGGGCACGAGTTCAAAGCGGGCGAGCTGGGGCCGGCCACCATCGTGGGCAGCGCCGCCTTCAACATGTTCGTCATCGTGGGCCTGTGCGTGTCCGTCATCCCCCAGGGTGAGGTGCGCAAGATCAAGCACCTGCGGGTGTTCTTCATCACGGCTGGCTGGAGCATCTTTGCATACATTTGGCTCTACATGATCCTAGCCGTGTTCTCCCCCAACGAGGTGCAGGTGTGGGAGGGCCTCCTGACGCTGGCCTTCTTCCCCATCTGCGTCCTGCTGGCCTGGGTGGCTGACCGCCGGCTTCTCTTCTACAAGTTCATGCGCCGAAAGTACCGCGCCGACAAGCACCGCGGCGTCGTCATCGAGAGCGAGCCTGACCGCTCCTCTAAGGGCATCGAAATGGACGGGAAGATGGTCAACTCCCACTTCGCCGACGGTGGCATCAACCCGATGACGGGCCCGGCGGAGGGCCGGGAGGCGGACGAGTCCCGTCGCGACATGATCCGCATCCTAAAGGACCTGAAGCAGAAGCACCCGGAGAAGGAGCTGGACCAGCTGGTGGAGATGGCCAACTACCACGCGCTGTCCCACCAGCAGAAGAGCCGCGCCTTCTACCGCATCCAAGCCACGCGCATGATGACGGGCGCCGGCAACATCCTGAAGAAGCACGTGGCGGAGCAGGCCAAGAGGTGCGCCAGCATGGCGGAGGTGCGCGCCGACGAGCCCGAGGAGTATGTGTCGCGCGTGGCCTTCGAGCCCGCCGCCTACCAGTGCCTGGAGAACTGCGGCGCCGCCATCCTCACCGTCACCCGGCGGGGCGGCGACGTGGGCAAGACAGTGTGCGTGGACTACAAGACGGAGGACGGCTCCGCCAACGCGGGCGCCGACTACGAGTTCACCGAAGGCACGCTGGTCTTCAAGCCCGGCGAGACGCTCAAGGACATCAGCGTCGGCATCATCGACGACGACATCTTCGAGGAGGACGAGCACTTCTTCGTGCGCCTGGGAAACTTGCGGGTGCTGGAGACGGAGGAGGAGCTGCTGTCCGCCAACAGCCTACCGTACCCCAAGGCAGCGCTGGGGTTCCCCGCCGTGGCCACCGTCACCATCCTCGACGACGACCACGCCGGCATCTTCACCTTCGAGAGCGGCGCCACGCACATCAGCGAAAGCGTCTGCGTCATGGAGGTGAAGGTGCTGAGGACTTCGGGCGCCCGGGGCACGGTCATTGTGCCTTACCGCACCGTGGAGGGGCTCGCTAAAGGGGGCGGCGAGGATTTCGAGGACACGTACGGCGAGCTGGAGTTCAAGAACGACGAGACCTGGTAAGACTGCTGTTATCTTTCATATACAATAATGGATTAGGGTTTCATTTTTAGGGTTAGGGTTTGGCATTCTTCCGATTTATGGCCTCACTGGCCTGATGGTAAGGCTTAAATAGCCGTTAAGTACAAACAACAGTGGTGCTTTTTTTTTTTTTTTTTTTTTTTTTTTAAAAAGCCTAGTGTCTCATCCAAGCATTCATAGCCTTGTTTTTTTCCCCCTCTAATCCCAGTGCTTCTGTGTGTGCACACGTGTGTGCAATGTGAGGATTTGTCATACAACAACTGTGGCAACAGGAAGTCCTGAGCTAATCTGGTGTCTCTAATCCCGGTGGATTTTTTTAAATTAATTTATTTTTTTTACAATTTTTCTTTGTTTTACTTTGATTGTTTACGGTGTGTGTCACTTTGCTTTGGAGGCCAAGCAATCACACAGACTAGAGATGATGTGTATTTTCATATCATGATTAATATGAGCAAAATGATCACGGTTATCAGTGTTCACCACCATATTAATGAAAAAAAAAAACATCAGGGAATTATAGTGTGGCATAACACTAGATAACACACTTGCACGCTCAATAAAGTGCCAATGTAATCTTACTCAAAATGAGCCCCGCCATCCACCAACCCTCCGATTATATTTAAAAAAAGAAAGAAAAAAAAACAACAACATAACATTGCAAAAATATTAGAAAAAAATATTTGATCGATAATGGTATACAATGTTGGGAAAGAAATACACAAATATGAGTAAAAAAACAAAAAAACAAATAGTGAATTATATTGGATGAAAAATACAAAGATATTAAAAATACCGAACAAAACTTAAAGAAGCATTTGAAAAAATACAAAAATATTTGTATTTTTTATTAGTATTATTTAAAAAATATATTATGAAAATAATACCACAAAAATATTTGAGAATAAAAACAAAAAGGCATGTATACATGTTATGAGAAAATGAATATAGTATTAAAAAAATGCAAACATTTTAGACCTAAAATTTTTTTTATTGAAATTGCACAAATATCTGAGAAGATATATGAAAAATCTTTAGAAAAAAATAAAACAAATATTAGATGAAGTATTTGTTTTTTTAGTGACATACACACAAATATTAATTTTAAAAACTAAAACTTTTACAAAATATTACCACAGAAATATTTGAATATAATACAAATTATGTGACAGAAACACAAATATTATAAGAAAAGTAATATTACAAAATAAAAACATTTTAGACCTAAAACAAAAATCATTAGATTGAAAGTACAAAACTATCTGGAAAGATATATGAAAATATTAGACCAATGTATCAAGGAATATTTGAAAAAAATATATAAAATTCTTTGTAAAAATAGAAAAAAATATTATTACAAAATAGCATTAAAAAATAGATACAATATTAATATTTAAATGATAAAAAATATTGGGCAAAAATAATAGATTGAAAGTTCATTAATATTTGGGAAAAAAAACGAAAAATACAAAGATATAAAGAACAAATATCACAATACAATTAACTACTACGACTACAAACAGATGCTAAATTACAAAATTAAAAAAAATTATAGACAAAAATTTTAAATAGAAAATGAATATTTAAATTATACAATAATATCACGCAAAAAAAATAACGGAAAAGTGTATAAATACTGGGGGAAAAAAATGAAAAATACACAAATGTTAGGAAAAACATCAAAACGTTAGAACAAATATCCAAATTCAATACGAACAACCAGAGGATACTTATAGTAGCCATACTTACAATTGAAAATAGGTGACGCTATAGTGTGAAATGCTCTTTGGGTTTTTCGGAAAAAACAACTAACAGAGACTGATGATCGCGAGGATTCCAGGGTTCCATTCCTGTAAATGCATCTATGAATTATGGCGAATGTAAATGTCGTACACGTTCTTTCCTGAAGAATGAACACACCGGAGCAGGCTTATAAGTAATAAGCTAAACCGTGTCCTGACCGTGCCTCCTTTTTTTTGTCCCGTGCACGTAAACTCTACGGAATTGCATCTCTGGAAATATTGATTTTTCTTCCTCTCTCTTGTTCTCCTCGCACACAAGGGCGCTCAGGCTGTGAATCAAATTGACATCCGTACGTCAGACATCTTCCGCTCAGCAGGACCTTCTGCTGGTGTCACAACTCCGGGGGAGCAGGAGGGACGAGTGTCAGGGTGATCAGCAGGGCTCCTGGGGGCGCGCCGGCCTCTCTAGGGGGGAAGTTGTCTTTGATTTATGTGCGAGAGACTTTCCGGCGGGGCCACGCAGAAAGGAAGAGTGCTTGTATTACGGGCAGAAAGTTGTCGTTGTTGTGTTGTGTATCGATCCGTCCATTGTGTACAATGTGATGGCTGGTCAAATGATGAATAGAGCGCAGGCGGGCCCGAAGCTTGGAAGGGTTCCCAAAATGCCAAATTCCCAAGCAGCCTTTTGTTTGGAGGACAAGATTACAGTGCACTTGTTTTGTGTGGGGCGGAGCTAGACATGTCACTGCCCACCCATTGGTCCACCGATGGATGGATGGATGGATGGACGGACAGATGGATGGACGGACGGATGATAGAGGGGAAAACAGACGCTTCTTCTATGTCTGTTGTAATGTCATTAGGATAAAGTCTGACGTTTTACAAGTATCAACCAAAAAAAATCTCAAGAAGTATTATGCAAGTTTTCTTAATAGTTAACAGAAATGAATGGTAACACGAAAGCTAAAATTACGTAAATGAAAACAATAAAAATGGCTATAAGTTAAACGACTTATTGTGTTTACGAAAACATTTTTTATTTACAAAAATAATAAATACAATTAGAGCGAAAATCCCCTTTGTTTATTTTTTTATTTTTTTTAATAATTCCACGATTATGAGCTATATTTTAAATGTATTCATTGCAGTTTGGCTGTTTTATATGTGTGTGTGTGTGTGTATATATATATATATATATATATATATATATATATATATATATATATATATATATTACCTATTTATTTTTTAAATATTTCATTTCATTGTATTACCATTATTATGAATACTGTACTACTGTACAATAGTTCTGCTATTTAGTAATAGATGAAAAATGAAAAACAAAATTGAAAATAAATGGAGAACTAGATAAGTGTAGTTACAAATGTACAAGAAATAAACAAATAATAAGGAAATGTGCCATAATAATGACTGACAAAGTATCTTGCTGGCCTCTAATCCACTTTGAGAACCAACCGCCGCAGCTTGAACTTTTGCACGCTCCTTCCTGCTGCGATGCGCGCGGAATGGGCGGCCGGCGATGTCGTGACTGACACGAAACGACTGCAAAACTGCTGACCGTGCAGATTTTTGTTGCTCGAACTTTCCAAAGGCGTACTGGAAATAGACGCGCCATCTTCACCTTACCGCCCTGCAGCACTCGCACCACTTGTTTGTCTGCTTGGATTACTGCAACCGAGACATTCAGTAGCAACGTTCAAGTAAACGCTAATCCTCAATATAGATGTGAATATACCCCCCGGCCCCAGGCTATCAATTTAGCTATATACATACACGCACACTGAAAGACATGCAGAATTGCGTATTCTTGCACAATCTGTATCAGTGTAGTGCAAGCCGGGTGTCAATGAGTGTTTTGAAATCACGCAGATTGTGTGATAAAAACACATTGGAGGCAATTCAGGAGACATTTTCTTATCTGATCAAACATGTCGGAGCCGCTAAACGCTACACAGACAGACACTCACTGACACACACTTAAAAGTCACACAAACACACACACACTCGCACAGGTTGAGTGGCAATAAATATGCTGGCCCTGCATTCGGCGCGCTCCGTCAGGGGAATGCAATTAAGTTAAGGCTTATTTATAACGCAATCCGGCGCCGGCTGTGTCACCGGTTCCTTCCCTGCCTCATCGAGTACTGTGTAAATCTGACCGGGGATCAGTTATTTGGGCTCCTACAAATTGTCAAGTTGTGCTATCTGAGAAGTACGGCGCCCCAGACAATGACATGGAGATTTTTTTTGTTATCATTGTGGCCGCAATCTAGATATAACATGCTCACAAATTGCTCATTTGTGGGCACAAATGTGCATTTGGTACCTGGGTCTTCAGTGGGCATTTACCCCAACTTAATCCACCACTTATGCCACCGCTACTATCACATCGCAATTACAGAAACCATCGCTACTCGCACAACGGTGCCATATATATCATCTGGAACAGTTAAATGACATAATGATAGAGATGCTGATTATATGCAGATCACTACAGACCTCTTTTGCTTGTCGACCAACGAGAGGATAAAAAAAATTGATGTCATTGAAAATCAGAAATAGTACAGTTAATTGTTGCCACAATTAAAAAACAATTCCATTGTCATGTCTGCATCTCCGTAGACAAGGGAAAGAAGCTCACGTATAAACAATTCCTCGTATTCTGGCACGCAAAAATGTGTCCTTCTGGATTCGCCAGTGTAAGCAGAGAAAGTGGAATCATTCAGGCGAAAGCTTTGTTGCTGTGCATCTCCCATAACCGCCGGGCCAGTCTCGACATGGCTTCCCCGGAGGAGAACCCTTGTCGGAGGACCCCCGAGGCGGCCGCTCGCCCGACTCCCGCTCGATGCCTTCGGGACAAAAGTGGAAGTGGAGCCGTGCACTTGCAGTGTGTTGGAATACTGGCTGGGTTCAGTCGGGAGAAGAAGAAACAGATCGGTTGTTTTGATGCTTATCTCAACTACATGTTAACAGCAAACACGAGAAACAAGCTGAGGGTGAAGCGCAAAGTCCTAGGCTGGACTCGTTGGTGCTTACGTCATGTTGTGGTCTGCCTATTTCCACCGGATTCTCAAGGACAAATTGGGTTTCAAATGTTCTCCGAGACATATGGGATTCCTACCTTTCCTGGATTCTCTAAGATGGGACTTTCGTTTCCCACGTTCCAATATTCACTGATAACTATGCCTTCTGGGCTCCATACGTCTCCCGGTTGACCTTGGACACGTGGGTGTATCCGATTCTCAAGGATAACATATATTGGATTTCCCATGTTCTCTGGGAATGTCATGTTTCATACCTTCTCTGGAGTCACTCGGATACTGTATCTGTCTCCTGGGATCTGTAGTTTTTCCCGGTGTTCACCTGTTGCCCGGTAGGGACACGGGTTCAATGGGACATTTGGATTTCCCATCTTCTTGGGTTACATACTTTCTGTAGATTCTCTTGATATCACCTAGGTTTTGTAGGTTATTTTTGGACTGCACTGGGTCCTGGATTTGTGAGATTTTCTGGATTCTCTCAAGTGCCCATGTCACCTCTGTTCTGTAGGTTATACGGGTGCCCTAGGGTATTTGGGTCCGCCTATTGGAGCTTGTATTTCACGGGACATGGTTCCCCATGTTCTTGAGTTTCATACTTTCTCGATAACCTCTTGATATCCGTGTCGCCTGGGTTTTGTAGGTCGTTCTTGGGCTACCCTCAGTCCTGGGTTTGTGGTATTTTCTGGATTTTCTCAGGTGGCTATGTCATCTCAGTTCTTTAGGCTATACAGGTGCCCTGGGGTACCTGGGTCAACCTGATTCCCGTTCCACAGAACACTTGGGTTTCCCTTGTTCCCTGGCAGGACTGTTTTTTGTTTTTTTTTGCCTGTCTCTAGATTCTCTTGATACCAGTGTCACCTTGGCTTTGTATGTCATTCATGGGGTCCTCTGTCCTGGGTTTCTGACAGTTCTATATGTTATCTGGGTGCCCTGTGGTACATGGGTCCACTGGTTTCTCAGTGACACTTGACTTTCCTTGTTTCCTCTGGGACTTGTGCGTTTCGTACCTTCTCTTGATTCTCTGTTATCTTTGTCACAAGGGTTCTGTAGGTAATTCGGGGGTCTCTTGGACTCCTGGCTTTTGTACATTCTCTAGATTGTCTCAGATACTCATGTCACCTGGATTCTCTAGGGCTACCTGTGTTAGCTGTATTCTTGGGGAGCCATTGGTCCTGTGAGATACTGTCACTTATCTGTTGTATGTGTTTTGGTGCTTGTCAGGTCCCATTTGGAGTCTTTGGTTTGGGCATAAATGACAACATGCTTTTGTGTGAATTTTGTGTGTGCGCTGCCAGTTGTCAGAGGCAAGGCTAGGGGCTCGGTCATAGAGGTGGACGGTGATCATCGTTGGAGGAGGGTGGACATGGGGCGGAAGGGCGTCAGTTTGGCAAACAAACACGCCCACTCAAAACCCTCCGGGGCCGGAGACGCGGCCCTGCCTGTCACATCGCGCTCCCTGGCGAAAGATGAAGAGGTTGCACTGCTGGATCGCAGCTCTGCCGGGGCCCCGCGGGACCCCTCTTCCTCTTTACAGCACTCCACCTCATGTTCCCCTCCAACAGCTCCATCAGCTCTGCCGTCTTCTACATTTTTTCTCTCTTTTATGTAATCCTGTCATGAAGCAATGTTCTTGGCTTCTCCTGCTCTATTGCCACCCTTCCAGCGCTTTCTCTGGAAATTATCTCTCCCAAGCAAATGGGAAGACCATTTTCCACTCTCCCCTCCTTTTCCTTCATATGTTTTAAGCCGTGGGCACTGGCTCAAGATGGTGGCCTACTTTTGTTTGAACCTGCACTTGTTTTTTGGGATTAGGCGCCGCATCCCAACTTTGCATGGACTTCCCTCAGCGGCTCGAGTTACAGCCACGAGTAAACACTTTGAAAAAGAAAATATAGAATGAGAATAAAATCATAGAATTACAAGAAAACTTCAAGTACACTCAAGGTAAAAAGTTGCAATATTGAAAAGTACATGTGACCTTCCTTGAATCCACCATATTAGGATGAGGGAATAATCATACATGCACTATATAGGGGGAGAAGAAGTGAAGAAAATTACTGGAGGAAGAGGAGAGGGGTGATGTGGGCGGAAGGGATGTTTCCAGAGGGAAGTAAAAGAAGATGGAGGATAACGAGAGGCCGAGAAACAAGAGTTGAGGAAGAGCAACCTGGTCGCCTCCATGGAGGACGGTTGCGAGGCGTGTGGGCGACGACTTCTTTGAAAGTCTCGCTAGTCTCGTTCTCCTCGTTAGAGATCATCCAAGACTTCTTGATGACATGCGCAACGTCTTTGATGCCTTCATGAGATGCGTGTCCTCTCCTCGTTAGCGCGCGCATCCTCAGCGCTCGCATCATTAGCGCGCAAGAGTTTTTTTTTTCCAGTTGTTTTTCTTGCCTGGTCTTTTCATCCATTCCATCTATAAATCATTTCACAAGACAGATCACTTTCTTTCTTGACTTTGGAAGACTTGAAATCTTTACAGATGTAAATTACGCTGTTTCAAAAACATGGCTCGCAATTAAAAAGAAAAAAACGTTTGAGATGGAGAAAAGTGAAATCATTTTCTTGACTATGGACGACATTAAAGCTTTAAGGGGTGATATACCTTTCTCACATAAAACAACGCATATGAGATGGGGAAAAAGTGACAGGCCACGTGTCTTTGATGTCGCACTCGAGAAGACACAACACTTTATGACTAGAGCTTTTATATGTGGTATATTTAGATAGTACAAGAAAGACAAAAGCTATTTTGACAGGCGTCTGATGTCTCTCCACAAGATTTTTCACTTCTTTCGTGACTTTGCAACTTTGAGTGTCCTGCGAGGGAGTACCTCGCTCGAGTATAATAAAAGAGAAATAAGTATTTTGTGTGTCTTTGATGCACTACTCTACAAGATGGATCACTTTCTTCAAAATAGGGTTTGTGATGGTGCACTATTGAGGAACGAAAGTATTTGGACGATGACAGGATGTAAAACGCGAAGAAAAACATGGTTCAAACTATCAAAGCCACATGGGCCTCAAATGATTCCCTGAGGAACGCCACTCAAAATGGTGTCCGACTTGCTTGTTACCAGTGATGGGTTTTGGGACGTCCTGATGCTAAATGGTCTTTCGGGACGGTACACTATCGGGGAACAAGTATTACAGGAAGAGAAAACGTTTCCTTGAGGAACTCCGATCAAATCTTCTGTGCAGATAATTGTGTTGTAACATAAGGTCACTCCACCCTTCAAGAAAGTGATGATCGGCTCTTTTCATCCCTATGGCTCTTGTTTTGCACCCTAGGGCCAGAAAACACAAAACTTTGTACTAATTGCATAATTGGCTTTCAACGTCAGCGTCAAAACTGTTGCCAAGGAAAAATGAAAGTGAAAGTGAAGCTTGACCGTGATCCGCAAGACCGCATCAGCCCATCATCCGGGGGCGAAATATAGGAGGCGCTTTTAATCTGATCTTGTTTCAAGCTTAACCTGCCTCAGTGTGTGTGTTAGAGAGAGAGAGAGAGAGAGAGAGAGAGGAGCACATGCTATAACTTGTGGTTGCAGCCCTTTTAATGGAACTCCTTGGCCCCGACACTTCATCAGAATGTCAATAAAAGAGGAGGAGGAGGAGGAGCAGGGCATGTCTATCGGTGACTGATGAATGCAGCTAACACGTGAAAGCCTCGCCTCTAGTATACTTCACTCCATTTGACAGCCATGTTTTTTGTTTTTTTTTGTTTTTTTTTGTTTTACTCCGAAGGAAGTAACGGTTCTGATCGGTTCTGATTAGTAACATTTTAACATTCTCTATAGTTGTACAAGTGTAAAAAGTTAACATCAAGTCAAAAAAGGTGTGAGCATGTTAAAGTAATGGGACACGTGTCTTTGATGTGTCACTCCACAAGAAGGGTCACTTTGTGTCTTGACTCTGACCTAATTTAAAGCATTGCACGTTGACGTAGTTTGCTCACATTCAAGAGCATGTATGAGATGTAATGGGACACGTGTTTTTGATGTCACTCCACAACATGGTCACTTTCTTGACTTACGACTTTACGGTACGAGTCGGACTAAATAGGACACATGTGTCTTTGATGCATTACTTCAGAAAATGTTCCTTTCTGTCTTGATTTTGAGTGACTTTAAAGCGTTGCGTGTACAAGTAGTGTTTTCGAGAGCATGACGAGAGGGACATAAGTGATGGGCGTGTGTTTTTAAAGTGCCATTCACAATACAAATCACTTTCTAGACGTTTTTGCAATTTACATATGGAAATACACTTTGTGTCTTGATTTTGACCTAATTTAAAGCATTATACATTGAAATTGTCCACCCACATTCAAGAGCGTGTATGAGTCGTGCAAAAGTAATGGGACATGTGTCTTTGATGCGTTGCTCTACAAAATAGATGCCTTTATTGCTTGAAGTTGTACATCAACTTCATGGAATTACAAGTCGAAATAGATCTCTCGCTTTAACATGTATGAGCCAAAATGAATGGGACGTGTGTCTTTGATGCGTTGCTCTACAAAATAGATGTCTTTATTGCTTGAAGTTGTACAACAACTTCATGCCATTACAAGTTGAAATAGAACTCTCGCATTAAAAATGCGCATGAGACAAAATGAATGGAACGTCACGTGTCTTTGATGGATGACTTTCTTGACTTTGTACGACTTTACACACAACATCGCTCGCGGCAATAGCTCTCCTGCAAAAACGTGTATGAGATGGACAAAAGTTGCGGGTCTTTGATTTGTCACTCTACGAGATGGCTCGCTTTTTTTGACCTCTTACGACTTTACGGTGTTACATGTGGAAAAAGCAACAATTTCGATCCTCTGAGTCATACTACGGCAGATTTTCTGGGACCCCTTCCATCTCCTTGTCTTGTGACGGGCATTCATCTCATTCCTTTGTCGGGTTCGCCGCTCAAACGGCTTCCCGACCTCATAAGTAATGACCAGACGGAAGGATGAAAAAAAGAAAAAGATGAAAAAGGATGTGAGAGAGGAGAAGCACAGAGGATGTTTTCCCTTTTGATTCCCCCCTCAGTGTCACCCTGATTATGTAACCGCCACGTGCTAAAAATAAAGCCTGCAGTACGAGCCGGGAACGCTGTGCCAGTGCGTACCCCCCACCCCGCCCCATGCACCCACCCACACGCACACTCTTTGTGGTTGCCATGGCAACGCAGCCTCCCTCAGACAGAGAGGAGAAGCGGCATGACTTCCTGGAGGGAAGGAGCAGGAATCTCATCACTGCCCACTGCTTTTCCTGCCTCTTGGTTTATTTATTTATGGAGGGCGACAGGGTTGTTCAGCGAAGTGCCTCGCAGCATTTGGTCCAAGGATTGATGCTGTGTTGTCCGTTGTCTTTGATGAATACAGAAAAACGTGTGTTTGTGAATCGAATGTTTGATCTTCATACAAAAAAAAAAAAAAAAAAAAAAGTCTTCAGGGTTTACAAAATGTGTTGGGCACATACATCAAAGCGGTCGAGTTGTCTTTGATGCTTTCAATAAGATCGAAAAACTGATGTTCACAAAAATAATTTGAAGGCAGCGTTTTCTTTGTTTTTGATGTTTATGAAATTGTGTACGTTGGCTTGGCAGAAAGTGCTGATCCTCCGTATTGAGAAAAGACAGATGAGGTGGCTCGGGCATCTCTTTAGGAAGTTACATAGACGCCTTAGGGAGTTCCAGGCATGACTTTCTGTAAGGAGGCCCCGGGGAAGACCAGGACACGCTGATAGCTGTTCTGGGAACGTTTTTGGATCTCCCAAGTAAGCTGGATGAAGTGGCTGGGGAGAAGATGTCTGGTTTTCTCTGCTTAGGTTGCTGCCTATCTGCCACCTTGTCATCGTCTCTTTGGTCATCACTTATAGTGCTGACTACGTAATTCATCCCAGAGGAAGGAAAACACCTGTGCGACTTACAATCGACCTCCGCTTACTTATCCATTTCCTTCCATCTTGTGAGGAGCATGCGGGCATATCCTCTTGACTACCAGGAAAAAAATATTGTCCAATCATGTTTATTTTGATATTGCCCAAACTTTGTGAAGTAACTGAAATACTGCAAAAGAAGTTTTTATTTTTAAGCTTTGATGTGTCCACTACAGAGGACATTTTTTAAAACTTAAATGCTAGGCTCAAATTCAGTTAAAATAATTCAAACAGTACTTTAATGTGTTCTTAAGGGTCTTATAGAACTCATGCTAACAACAATTAAAGCCTAAATTTGTTCAATAGAAAGTGTTACACTTACTTTTCCCCTTCCCTAAAAAGTGCTTGCACTGAGGAAAGCCATTTTCTTTTATGATGCAATCAAAGGTAGTAAAGCCAAACCCCTACACATTTGGTATCATTGGAAAGCTCTGAATGTCCTCTATAGAGCACAAAATGAGTTAATCAATCGTATGCACTGGGTGGGAGATATTCAGGTTTAAAAAGGTCCACTACAGAGGACAAATTTGAATTGCTGGTAGCCAGGAGGGTATGATGTCATCAAACTGCACAAGGAAGCAAAACATGGCAGAAAAAGTCATTAGTTGTCACAATTTAGCGGAACTGAAAGAAGATGCTAGTGTGCAAATTGGTTTGATGTTGAAGAAACGTACATTAATTTTGTGAAAGGCTTGTCTTTGGCGTGTCAGTTTACTTTCCAGTGGTCTTTGAATTTACAAAAAGATGGACTCCACTTTCATGACTCACTAGAGTTCCAAAATAATCAAAGGCCAGCAATCTTAAATCCTGAACGTGTTCAATATTTACGACCAAAAATCTTCACGTGTGGGCGCTAAGCGGACAACTTCTGAATCAATCATTTGTGAATTGTGATGTGGAACAGAAAGTAGCCAATCAAGAAGTGACCTGAACAAGGAAGTGGACGTAAATATAACAAAATGTTCTACCCTACAGTGTTTTTTTGTTTTTTCCTACAAAACCGTGTTCCCACGACGCCGAGAAGAAATAGTTTTACACGCTCTGCCTCGGGTCGTTTTTGGAAACACTCTGTTAACCTTGATTTAAAAAAAAAAAAAATAAATAAGATTTTTATTTTTGTACCCATTTTTGTACTTTAGGTTCTTGCCGAAGTAATTTCTTGTTGATGTTCACAATGACAACATAGCCTATTAGTTTGGTCTTTGAACTTTGCAAAAAAAAATGTGTATGTATTTGTTAGGTTTGTCGAAAGACAAAATAGTTGCTATTTACTAAAACATATGCATTAGCTTCAAATGTGTTTTGTGTTGTGTTGTGTTGTGTTTACAAATCTTGTAGATTATTTGTTAAGAGTCCAATTTATTTGTAAGTGTACTGCGATTGGCTGGTTCATTTCAGGGTATACCCCACTTATATCCTAAAATCAGTGAGGATATATTTTATTTAGTTACTTCACATTTTTTTAATGTACAGAGAATGGGTACGGATTTGATCATATTAAATGCATAAAAATAAAGCCCTCCACCCTAATAAACCATCATAGTCACTATGCAGTTGAGTAAACAAAACAGCCGTGATCTCACACACAGACGCGCACTCACACGCGGAGGCGGAGGGAGGTCTTTAGCTCATCGATTACATTTAATGGCGGTGTTGGAGATACGCTCCGCTAACACTAATGCTAATGAGCAATTACATAAGAGGAGCAAATGAGCGAGCGGCTATAAATAGCCAGCGCTGCATGTCGCGTTCATGCTTAATGGAGACGACGGTCGGCTGGCAGGGCCGAGTGGCCGAATGAGAGTGCGAAACGGAGCCCGTGAAGCGATTGCTAGCGCCGAGGTCGCACTTATAATTAGAGCGTCAACAGTTCTTCCGCCGGTGCTCTAGTTGCACACTTTGTTGATATTTGCCGGCAACTCGTGTGTCACGCACTTTCTTATTTGGAATATAGTGCGAGTGTGTGCAATCGCCTGTCTGATGATAATGGGTGGGCCTAAAGTTGGCATACTCTTTTTAAATTAAATTATTTAAAGAAGCGAGGTAGGAAAGGACGGGAGGGAGGGAGGGATGCTTGAAGGGAAATAAGGAAGGATGTTGGGGAAAGAAAGGATGAATAGAAGTGCTAATGTGCTAACATGCTGCTGTTTTATGTTACAGTTAGCGAATTTGTCCTATTTTGGAAACAATTTTCCCCGTTATCAACAATCTGATAAGAAATTGTCCATTCCATGATCTAATTTGCTGCCTGAACGGGCTGCTGTGCAACAGGAAGTAGATACGGGAGGAGAGCTAAATTTGGAGACAGATGATTTTTAGCTCAAATAAAGTGAAGTAAACACTGCAGGACCTGGGGAGAGGATTTGTTTCCTCTTATTTCAGACCCGACTAGTTTTCTTTCTAAATAGACCGAGGAAAATAACAGGAAGAGCCACAGGAAAATGTTAAAGTAAAAAGATTTTCAATTAATACATGCACATTGGATTGGTGCCTGCTGTAAATACGGAGAATTAAGTTAACTAAAATGAATTCAAGCAAATACTGCATAACGCGATCTTTTTTTGGTTTTCGTCTTATTACAGGTCCAAATTGTTTGCTGCCTAAATAGGTTTTGGGATAAAAGGAAACCAGGAAGATAACAAAAGGTGGTACACGTACAAGTAATAAGATTTGTTTTTTTAAACCACACGTTGTTTTCTGCTTAAACGGGCCGGCTACAAGACAATTTTTTTTTTTAAGTATCCTTTGAAATGTGGCTATGGTATGAACATTTATAGTCAGCTATTGCTGCCTAAGTAGGCTGAAGGTAAAAAAACAAAAAAAAACAAAATTAGGGAGAATGACGCTTGGTGCAGGCCCATTCTAAAATATAATTAATTCAAGTGAGTAAATACTGCAGTAGGTTTGTAGTTTTTGTTGTCATCTTATTTCAGGCCCAACTTGTTTGTTGAGATTTGGTTAAATCCCAAGTTAGGAAGAGTGCTACGTTGGTGAAAGAATCGTTTTGACTGCAGTAACGTTGATCATTTGAGAGTGTTTGTTTTCATCTTATTGCAGGCCTGGCTAGTTTGCAGTAAAAACAAGCGAAGTAAACAGAAAGAGAACAAAGTTTGGTGCGGGAATGTTTTTACGTCAAAGTAACTATTTAGTAATACTGTCGATTCACACACATGTAGTTGTCTGCCTAAACTCAAAACAGGAAGTAGATACAAGAATGACGGAAGTAACTTGACAGCATGTTGTTAAGGCCCATTTTTAACTCAAATTTATTCAACTAAGTAAATACTGTAGTAACGTGAAAGTTTTTGTTGTATGTTTTCATCTTATCACAGGCCCGACTAGTTTGCATAATTAGTAGTAATGAGAAAGAAAGCAAAGCTTGGCACAGGAGCGGTTTCATGTCCAAGAAATAATACGGTCTGTTAATAAATTCACGCCCATCTAGTTTTGCTGTCGAAACAGGCTTCTGTGCAAGTCAAAACACCGCACTCCTTTTTACTATGCAGGTCAGTGCCTCCTATATGCAGAAGTTATGATCCATCTTAGCTTGACTGGCAGGTTCCGCCCCCCTCGTTGGCTCCCGTCCTCCACCTCTGCATGCGGCCCTGTCAGACGAGGTCGACGGGGCTTCCAGGCTTTTAAACCTTACTTACGCCTTTGGTTTCAAATTCGGCCCGTTTTGACATTTGATAGCAAATAAAAATAACCGGCCAGCTTTCTTAACGCCAACGCTAAATAGCGTCTACGTCCTATAAAGGGATAGGCGAGAGTTGTGTGTGTGTTACCACCAAATTAGAGGATATTCTTGGTACACTACGTGTATTCGGAAAATGAACAACATCTAGGAAGAAGTCGGCATCGTTGATGACGGCTCGGCGGCGACTGCGGCTCATAAATCAGGTCAACATCCCACATTTGCTTGTAAACACAGCGGTGGTTGCCGAAAATAAGGACATGGGCGGGAGGGGAGAAGATGTACGGAAATAGAGATCGCGGGACGAGATGGCGTCGGGAGAAATGAGACGGAAAAGCTTGGAAAAAGAGGGAAGGCTGCGCCTCGTTCAGACGTCCCGCTGTGCCGCCCTCATTTTTTTTCCACATGCTGTGATATGGAGGCGCTCTTTTTGTATCAACATGATGGACGAGAAGCATCCACTTTCTATCTGGATGTAATCTAGTCAAATGGTCTCAGTGCAGCGCCCTGTGGGACTCCGTTAACATGGATTGTGTAATGGGATATTCAATGCATGTGTAAGTTATGACACTGTGTGACATCACTCTTCACCAATTGTGTTTTTTTTACATCAGGCTGTTTCCGCTATTTAGGTTAGGGTAGTTCATGCCATCCATTCCATTGGAATGATGACAAACTGTGTTATTTTTATTGAATTAAAAATTGAGCATGTCAAAAAATCAGAAATGAAGTACAAAAGAAATGAATACAATAAAACAATAATTAATAATCTGCAATTGGCTGGCAACCAGTTCATAATGATATTGTATCATGATGTTTGGATATCGTTACATCCCTCGTATTTATTCTGCTAGAACAGTGGTGTCCAAACTACGGCCCGGGGGCCATTTGCGGCCCGCCATCCATTTTTCAGTGGCCTGCGACATATGTTAAAAATGGCATTTGACTCAGTTCAAATAAAATAAACAAAACAAAAATGTTTGGAGATGGTCAAATTAAGAAGGGAGGGTATCGAAAAACAGGTGCCATTAAAGGTTATTTTAGTTAACTAAAACTAATGAAAAAACTAACTAAATTTCAAAAAACAATATTGTTACCAAAATAAAATAAAAACAAAAATGCTTTTAAAAAACGAAAACTAACTGAAACTACATTTTATGTTTACAAAACTAACTAAAACTAACTATAATTATAGCAAAAATGTCTTTCGTTTTAGTCTTTGGTAATTAATTTAATGCATGAGCCTTTGGGGATGATTTTAAATGTGATTGTTAGTAGATTTATTTTGATATAAACCGGAATAATGACGTTTGAAAGTATGTCACACAAAAATGACGTCATCTAGCAGCAGTCAATAGAAAAGCACCTTCAGATGACGTTGCGCCCATGCTGTTTTTTAAATATTGCGCACAATACACATTTGAAAAACCAAACAACTAATACTAATACTGAAACTAACTAACGAACTAAACTAGTAAAAACTAACAGAACCACCCTGAAAACTAATAAAAACTAACTCAAATGAAAAATTTCAAAACTATAATAACCCTACTGCCAAATTACAAATAAATTGGTCTATATACTGTAGCATTTTTCTAAATATGCAAAAGCACAAATAAATTATTTGTACAATTTTAGGACTAAACAATTTCTCTTCATAACATTATGTGGCCCTTGCGTCCTTCTGATTTTCTGTATGTGGCCCTCAAGTGAAAAAGTTTGGACACCCCTGTGCTAGAAGTTGCATGTTGCTTTACTGCATTAACGCCCCTGAACGTTTTGATGGGGCTGCAGGGGGGAGCCGTCTCTAGAGGACACTGAAAACTTCTCCCGCCCAGGAGTCCCCTCTGCCTGACGACTTCCCTTCTGGTCCTCCCGGGCATGAGACCTCTTTTACCACTTTGTCACCCCTCACTTCCTCCGCCGTGCGCTGGGCATGTTCCTTCCGCATGGC